>NC_060164.1:18705869-18757594 GCF_021292245.1 Micropterus dolomieu
CCAACCTGTAAATTTTGCAGCTAATACTAATGTACCTTTCGTCAAGAACTGTTTTACATAATTTTTTGTGACTTTTATTTGAAATAAAGATCAGATTACTTTGTCCACTAAACATACTGTATATTAGATTCTCTATCTCTTCTCTGCCTGTAAATCAGTGACTTGATGTTGTTAACAGTGTTTCTCATCTCCCAATAAAGCCCCATGACAGATCTCGTGGCCATGTATATTGGCAGCATTGCCTCTTCTTTCTTGCTGCTGATAAAATATGTTGTTATCTAAGCTTGAGCAAAATGAAAAAAGACAAGGTTAGGTTAAACAGTGCATTAGAATATGGTGGGAAGGGTCTCTCTATTCTCTATTCCTTGCAACGGACTGATTTGATTTATAGATATTAGCCTTCCTTGCCAGTAATGTCAGCAGAGCCCTGTGTGTACATGGGAGAGCTGGTATTGGAGGAGCAAGTGAGAGAGGATAAGTCAGGGAAGATGGATGCACATGATTTGAATCACTATATTTTGACAAGATTAGTTTAATGAAGCAGTCTGCATGAATGTATATATTGAGGCAAATTTTTTTTTTTTTTACAGTGGCCTCATTTGCAACATCCCTGTCCTCTAAATTGTACATACAGATTATGACAAAGTTGACAACCTTGTGGTTCTTGCCATTTATGATATGTAGTACTGTACATCCAACCGTAGAAGTGAGAAAGTTTTAATTTGACCTGTTAAGTGAGACACTTTTTCATCTTAGCTTTTCATCTATGTATCAGAAGCATCACCATATTAATGGTTTCTACCAGATGACAATCTGACGTCAACCAAAGGTACAACAAAGCCTGTCCTTCATCATCTTCATTGCTCCGTAGTTCAAGTGTCACTTGCATAAACCAGTTTACCCTTATCATTTTTTTGTCTGTCCTGACTGTTGTGTACTCCGAAGTGTGCATGTGTTCCTGTCAGATACCCAGTCCTTGTCTTGTCTCTGTCCTGCAGACAGGAGAAGGCAGAAGAATGTCAGCCTGCCAGTACCCAGCTGCTTCTCTTATTGGTATTCGGGACACTCAGAACAATCCTGAGTGTCTGTTGCACGTGCCAAGGAGGAATGTGGGAAATAAGGGGATAGAGAGAGGAGGAGAAGAGAAGTGATGCCCCCTCCCTCATGTTATGGGGTCCTAAAAATAGACAGCATCCTCCCTTATTTTCTATTCCCAGTGCATCTCTGTTTCCATACCCAGCGTTCCTCCCTGAATCTCCCTCTCTGTTTTTCTCTCATCCTTGTCTCTTTGTTTGGCCTAAGTAAACATGCTCTCTAGTGTCCAGTGATAAGACTCCTCAAGTGTAATGCCAGACAGCTTGGACACTGCTAACAGGCATGCTTTAGATTAACTATAGGGGTGATTTTATTTAACACTACAGTATTCCCATGGCCGGACCACCAAAGATAAAAGCATGATTATTAAATGCTCCTTAGTACAAATCCCGTTAGTGTCAACAACTGCTGATTGCTAATCACGAACAAGTGCTGAAATCACAGTATGATCTTTTGAAACCAGTCGTTTTATTGAATTATAAATTAGTGTATTATGTGTAATTGTCTGTCGATGCCTCCAATGGTGTGTTAGGGCCATTGTAGTTTTGTTTTTTAATCACAGAACGGGGGAAAAAATTTTAAATTTCCAAGACCAAAACAAGATATATGACCATTCCCAAAAACGACATGTACGAGCATAATGTAATGTTTCGTAAGTCAGATGACATTTAACATGTGGTTAACACTGTGAAAGGTAAAGTTGTTTAGGGAAAGATTGTGGGGTTGTTTCAAATTAATACATTATATAAAATAAGTACACTAAGTAAAATTAGTACATTACATAAATCACTTGACATAAGTCACGTACAGGTACAATCTCTGTCTCCTGAGTGAAAGTCCTGAGTTTACTTGACACATCCATCCACCCAGCCACCTCCTTATGGGGACTTTGTTACTCTTTGTACCATGTCACCTAACTTCTGCGGCCTAACAAAAAACGTAAATATGAGTCGTAATATACTACTGCATTATTGACCTATACAGCCGTTTTTCAGATTGGATCAATAGATTATAGCATGCTTTTTTAGGTGTGTGTATATACAACCATTTGTAATTATATACTGCCGTATTCATTTTTGCTAAACTTTTGCACTATACATCTGAAAGCAGCTTTCTTCTTCCTCTATCTACTAATTTATGATAGCATGCTGTTTGAGTGATGAAATCATGGTAGGTGGGCAGGAGGGATATTGGCTTTCAGTGGATTATGTTCCAGCACATGGCCAACCTTGGCTTAGTCATCGCGCCCACTGCCCGCCCACCAAGAAGATGAGAGTGAGAGAGAGTGAGAGGAAGAGAGTGGAAGAGAGAGAGAGGCCTTGCCCCTAGGAACACTATCCCACCGCCAGCCAGGAACACCAGACCATAGTAGATTTAGAAATACACAGAAATCTGTGTCTAGAAAACAGAATCAGCTAACAGTACAGACAGAACAGTGTAGAACAGGGGTTTTCAAAGTGTGAGGGCCTCCCTAGGGGGGCTCCAAACAGTTTCAGGGGAGGCTCAGTGAATGGAAGTGAAACAATATCACATTACTTATTGCATTAGTTATCAAAAGGAGATCACATAGAATAGCCTACATGTGTGAGAGTTCAGAGACAGTAGTTTTTGGGAGCTGTTTCCCCCCCATCAGAGTCAGAAACTAATAAATGCCTTAGGACAGACCTTTTTTAAAACTATTTAGTGTAGTCAGAAGTTATGTCAAACAGCAATATTAGGCTATTTTGGCTCAAATGTTGAGTGTCTATGGGATCAGATAATATAATCATGATCCCGTAGGCATCCAGGAATTGAGCGAAACTTACCAAGTATACTAAAGATGTGGTGGTGGGGGTGGGGGTGGGGGGGCGCCTTTCCCAAGCTTTGTCTGAGGGGAGGCCCGCAGTCTCAGACTTTGAAAACCCCTGGTGTAGAAGGTTTAGTCCCAGGAGAAACTGGTATGTAATAATATTGTATAATTGTATTGTATAATATTGATGAGATTAATACAAACCACAGATATAACACTGAAAACACAAGTCATACAGGACAAGTGGGTGTGTGTGAGCATGGGATACTGTGTCTTGGGTCATCTGGATCAGAAAAGCATGTATATTGTATCTTTTCCCACATAATTAGTGTCCTCGCTTTTACTACTGCCTACTACTGAAAACAGTACTACTACTAAAACTGTTGCTGTTAATAAACTCCTCTTTCTGTTAATGCAACTGCTGGTACAAGAGTTTTTGATTTCAAAACAGCTGCAGTACATAACGCTGCATGTCATTTAAAAAAAAATGCACAAAAACGCAATGCAGGAGATTAAATAATGATATACCGGAGAATGACCTCAGGATAAAGGCAACAAAATGTATAACTGTACAACTATAACTGTAAACACAACATGGAGAACGTGTTATCAAACAGTTGCCTATTTACATATTCAGCAGAAACAGACGAACATTAGCATTTATTTGAAGTTGTGTTTCTGTCCACCTGATGAATGTAAGGGCAGTATAGACAATTTTTTTGGGGTCTCTTCCAACTCCTGAGGGAAACATCTGTCTCTTTAAGGTCAAGATTAAAGGTGAGCAAAGCAAACAGAGCATGACCATCTGTTGCAAAGGCTAAGAGAATTTTTTTTTGGCTCCTTGCTTTTCTTTCATTACACATTAGAGTAAGTTCCACTATACAAACCTGATATTTATTGACTTTACTTGTCAGATAGATGTGATTGTTATAGAACTATCAGTACAAATATCAGCATTAAAGTTCTTGGCACGATGGCACCACCCTTGACAGAAAGTCAGAAATTGGAAATGCAGTCGGTTTTACCTCAGTTGTTAGACAATAAACAAGTCTGGTGCTTGTGGATCACATTTTTCTTTTAGTTATAAAAAACAAAAAAGAAGAAACAGAAAATAGCACTTCCTGTTTAGAGCTACAATTTTGTGCCAGTATACAATATATCAGAATAAGGGTCTGATGTTAAGATAAAAGGTTTGTCAACTACAATGATGTGAGAGTAATGACGATGGTAAAAGATGATATTTTATTGTGAAAAAGTCATAACATAGAGCTTTAATTTGCAATGGAACATAACAGTAAGACTATACTACAATCCTCTGGGAATTGTATGATACTCTAAAATGTGCTGTGGTTGCATAAAGCATGAGATGGCAGTAACCTACCGGCTGGCAAATTTGGAACAAGAACTGCATTAACCGCAGCGATGTCAAACGAGGATAAATGCCAGAGTTTTTTTCCAGTGAGCAGGCATAGCTGGCCGATCATGATTCAAAGCTTGTCTCTTTCTCTCTAGTAGAGGGTAGCTCCTCGGGGAGGGAGATGTTGAGGAGTCAGGGGAAATATTGAACATCCTTCTGTAGCCACACGCCAGGGATGAGGATTCTCTGGGGACGTGAGGAGGAAGGAGGAGTTTGTTCTAAAATGGTGTGAAGAAGGGTATTGTGGATGCAAATATCTGTTGGCAACCATCTGGAAAGCATTCTAAATTAAATAGTGATAATACCATCTGTCCATCAAACCAGATAACAATACTGTTGCTTGCTGCTGTGCACAGGAATTCTTTACCAATGTGTTTTTATTATTACACTTCCAGCAAAGAAATTATGGAGAAGATGATGCATTACCAACCAAGTAGTATATTATGAATGGCATATAATGATGTTGGATGTGTAAAGGGAAATTAAGTATTACACAGAAAAATATCTTGATTTCTTCAATTTCCTGCAAAGATAACTTTGGGAAGTGGAAAGAATAATTGATCAAATTCTACCAATTATTAGCAGTACAACACTTGATCTACAGTTCTCTCTTTCACTCAGGCATCAATGTAAACCTTTACTATACTTGATCTTTGTATCCTGTGTTCAATGTGATAACTTACACTGAAATTAGTTTCTAAATAAATTAGAGGCAAGAAGTACATCATGCAGCTGCAGCATCAAGCTCTCTTTATGTCATCAGCACCAGGTTTGAATATTTGTGAGTTTAGGGTTTCACACAATGGCAAGGCTTATTATAATATAATAATATCCATTTTGTGACTTTACCAGATTGTAACATCCATATTTTATTATTTTTTAAATTTTAATAAAAGAAACTGCATTGCTACTGCAGGATAACAGTAGGAGAGATGAGTTATGGGTTTGAGACTAATGTTGTCAGTATGCTCAAAATTAACAAATTTATATGATGTGTCGTCAAACCACGTCTGAAGACTAAAGTGTATTGTTTTTTAAAACGGTCACACTCAAAGGTTGACGTGAAAAGCCGGCTGTCATATAGAGGGGCGAGATGCATAAAAATTGGGGAGCCTGTCCTCAACAAAAAAACAACCATGTGGGTTGTTTCAGCTACACAAAAATACAACTCATGTTTACGTTTATTGTGGCAGCGACCTCTAGTGGCCAAATGCAAACACGTGTCACGCATTATAAATAGCCAGAAAGATGTACTTTGGTGGTGGGTGGGGTGAAAGGATAGCAAGTTAGCCTCTTTTCACTGGCATTTGGTTCCTGTAAGCAAGATTGATTTGTTTTTGTAATGAAGTTACAGCGGTTTGCGAAACGTATGTAGTAGCAATAGCAACGTTAGCTTCATAGCGTTAGCTAGCTACTAGCTAGCTACTAGGGCTGCAGCTAACGATGATTTTAGTATTCGAAGTTTCTATAGATTATTTCATCGATACGTCGTTTAAGAAGTACTGTTGCTTGGTGGCAACCCCCCCGGCTTGTGCAGACTGCACGACTTTCAGCATTGGCTGATGGCCGTGCTGTTCACACAACTTGTCGTCATATGACGGCAGTTTGAAGTCGTTGTCACACTACGTGACTGATCGGTGACAGGAACTCACACACTACAGGAGCTGACAGCAGCTCTGTCACCCAACACTGGTCTCCAAACCAGGTTTTGTCAAGAAAACACAAGTGAAATGTGAAATGTGAAATGAGCGATCCTGTACACTAAACAGCTGTTTGTTATTATAAAGATGGCAATTATAAAGACAAAAAAAATATGGGTGAAAGGATGGATTAGCACACGCAGGTAGCAGGGATTGTCTGAGCTACAGAGAGAGGGAGGGGAGTTAAAATGTGCAGCTCCCGACACCCAGTTAACTCCTGACTGTGAGGTTACAACTCACAGCCCAAAAAGGAGAACAACAAACGCATGTGTGTACATTTTCATCTGAGGTCTGCGGCTTACTTTGGCTAGCCTTCAACTCAACAATCAATCATGATTTCAGTTAAATGCTAAAGTTGCTGTTACTCTTACCTTGTCTGTGGTCCGCTGGCAGAACACTGGCTGCTTTTTGTTCGGGTGCTGTCGTGCTGTTGCGGAGGAGACATAAGTTTTGTTTTACGGTGGACGGACGGTAACATTACAGAGTTGTTGTTTTCTTTAGCTTGAAATAATCCCATACTTTGTGCACTTTCTTCTTTGTCCCTCGCCATTTTTTTTTTCATTTTCATGTTGTGTACACAGCGTAAGCGCGATGTGCGACAGTAATAAATGTCCGTGCGAAACACTGTGCTGTAAAATTTAAATGGATTAAACGAAGCATCGATGCAAAGAATTTGTGTCGATGCATTTTATTAATCAATTTAATCTATTTAATCAATGAATCATTTCACCCCTACTAGGTACGTTAGCTAGCTAGCCCCCCGAAGCCCCTTACCCTTACCCTAACCTTCACAGGGGTGTGTGCCTTAACCTAGGTCAGTGATTGTATGCATGTCGACTGGTGAACCCAACAGCTGTACTCATTGCGCTAGCAGATAGGGTTAACCTCCTTTGTGTCGCTGCAGTCTCCACGTTTTTATGTCATGGGATGTTGGTCATGTGATTCCCGAAACTTGGTTAATACGACCTATGTTGTCGTTTATGTTGGAGGACTGAAATTGGGATAACCACGCACACTTTCAGACAGTCGTTTCTTGAAAACATTTATGGTGTTGTGCTTGATTGTGCTCACAAAAAGTGAAAGTCATTGATGAAAGAAGAGAGCTTCAAAGCGGAGTTCAAACCCTCCTTACTTTCTCAACTCTGCACACCTGGAAGTTTGCTCTGTGAAGTGGGCATGCTTTAGGTGTTGTTGGTTTCGGAAAGTTACAGAAATTGTAGGATTCATTCCCCCCTAGTTTCCAATGTTGGAAAAGTATGGGGAGAGGGGAACATGCGCTTTATTTGAAGTATACTGACACTTATATGAATCTGATATTCATTTCTGGTACTTAATTTTCAGCTGTGTCTTACACTGCCTCAGGTTAATTTAGGGACACTTTCAGGATATTAAATGTTACTGATTTACGATATGTGTGCAATTCCATTGTCATAGATGTTTCATGTTATTTTCTCCTCCAGAACTGATCAGGCTAAACAGAGTAAATAACCCAAACGAAATAAAGAGCAACACACAAGCAATGACTCTAAGAGCCTATTTTGTTCCTATATTAAAGGTTTCCTGTGGAGTTATTGATCTCCAGCAGGGCTATGGAGCTGTTTGTCCCGGTTTTGTTTATAGTTATGCATGCATGTCGGTGATGTGAGACACAGGTCCTGCCAATGGCTCCAAACTTTTCCACTTATATTCAGGTAGTGTTAACACACCATGATGTGCTGCAATGTGCCAATAAAGGCAGGGAAGAAGAATACTGCTAGCAGGTATATGTGTATGTGAACAAAGCTTAATTTCAAATACTTAGCTCCAGCTTTGCAAACGTTTTATGAGGAAGGAAATGCATTGAACACATTTAGACCTCATGGACACTGAATGTAAAAAAACCCTTTTATTTGTTTATAAAAAAAACCCACAGGGCCTCTCTAACAGCAGGGATCAATCCCCATTTCAGTTTGATTGAAGTAGATTTGATTTAGTTTAAATCATTCAGGAATTAAATGTAATATTCACAGTATTATCCTTTCAGACAAACAAATAGTGCTTAGAACAAATAAAGATGTCATATTGAAGCACACAGAAAACAACACAACATGCCACCCAGGTAACCTTAAGTCAATAACACCACATGGGGAATCAAAGATATTTTGTACGCCTGCAAACATCAGTCTCACTTTCATCCATTAGCAAATCAGACCAAATCAGATCAAACCATTAAAAGGCTCTCAGTCACACATCGAGAAGCATTTCAAAGCTGAACAGGCTTCATGTCATCCATTTGTGATCATCCAAATAAACCAAAATCTGTAGTAAGAAAGCCATCTGTCCTTCACTGTCCATCTTGCGTATGATAATACTGCTGCTGCTACTGCCGTGAGCAAGAGTTTTTTTTATAGTGGCATCAGGTTTTTCTTATCACAGTCCTCCCTTATGGAAATAATGGACAAAGCACCACCAACTGGTACATTATAAAAAAAACATTAATGATATTAGGTGTGAGGAGAAAAGAGCCATCAAGGAGGAATAAGTCTCATCTAAAAATTCATAGATCTTTGCTTGAAAGATAAAGACATGAGCAAATGGCAGAGAAGCATTTTGCCTCCTCGAGTTTCTTTATACTGTACCTTTTAGGATGTGATGTTATTACAAATGACACATACTGAAGAATAAAGACGGGGGAACAAATATGCAGAGTGATAGAACATCCTGAAATGTGAAACAGTGAAGTGACATCCCAAGAAACAGATGCTCCATTTGACTGATGGCTCAATGGAGCTTTATTGTGTACACAGAGACAGAACCGTATTGATGAATGCAGCCAAAAGCAAGGCTGTTCAAGCACCAAACTGCAGATGTTGTTAAATGGCTAATCACTGGTTTGCAGAATTTGCCTCACAGCATATAGGAAACCTTCAGTTTGGATGGAGTAATTCCCTACACTCAAAGCAGTGTTGTAACCTGGGCATCTGTTCCTCGTGTTCTATGATCCCTGCCTGCTGTGAAACGGACAGCTGTCCCTTCTCATTCTCCATTTGAGAGCCTCAGCACACCTATGAGAAGTGAAGGGTTAGATGAATATAGCAAAATGCAGAAGTGACATTGAAAATCCAAAATAGGCAGCCATAAGTATAACAGAAGAAACTTGACAAGGGAAGATAAAATAGGATGGATTATAATCAGGGTAGTTCAAGACCAAGATTATAGGTCAGCAAAGTAAACAGCAAATCTGTTGCCAAGACTAAGAGAAGTTTTTTTTTGTCTCCTTATTTTCTTCCATTACATATTAAAGTATTTTCCACTATATAACCCTGAATGCTTTTTTAACACACTCTAGTCTGTCTGGATTGTAGGTGAGAGTAGCGCTGAAACAATTAGTCGATTAATTGATTAGTCCACCGACAGGAGATTAAATGCTGGCTTAGTTATAAGTGGGCAGCAGTTTATCTTAGAATAATCAACATATTCGTGGCAAGACAAAAAACAGACTTCTGTCTTCACTCATACAGCATGTAGGACCTAAAGTTATCCTGAAGCCAAGACTTAATCGGATAATGGAATAACAAATAATGGAATAATAGTTATACAACTCTGCTATAGCCCAGGATTATATTGTGGAATTATACCACAAACCATATACAGTGTATCATACAATTTAGTTACATAACATAAATTAACAGAGTAAAATTAAAAAATGAAGGTAAACCATATGTGATGGGAACAAAGGAACAAGAAACTAAAATATCTTTCCTCTATTCCTATCCCCTATAGACAATATATCTTTCTTTCTCATTCTCTCTATCCTTTACACCCTCTTCCCCTTCCATGCTACCCCCACTACCACCTTCTTTCTTTCTCTCTTATGAATGAGCAATGGCGAGCTGCCAAAGATGTCCTTGTGATAGTGGTCACCGACTGTGTTGCTGTGGTAACTCTGAGACTTAAGATTCATGGCATCTATTCAACAACCTTGTCAGCATGAGCTCAATAACTTCTCCCACCTATCCGCAGGGTCATTTTATTTTCAATGCCCAAGTGGTGCAGTGCAGCACAGGTGCAGGCTGAAGTGTCTAACTTTGTCTTTAGCTGGTAACGTAACAATGTTTTCTTCATGTTAGTGAACAGTAGCCAGTTAGTCAAACTAATTATTACGTCAGTATGCTGATATTGGTTGGTTGTAGTTGGGTGCTGTCATGGTGTAGGGGTTGGATTTTGAGCGTACTAACTGGAGTAAATTTTTAAATTAAGGAGTGACCATTAGAACTAGGCTTTAAGCAAAAAAATGCCATTTCCTTTTTAAAATTTTACATCCCTTTTATTATCTCTGCATTTTCTCAGTCATCACATCAATTTCTTCTCACTGATGTAAAGACTTAATGCTTTAATGTTCATGCCTATACAGTATTAACATAATCCATAGCAAATATACAATATGTATTGTGGTTCTTCGTATTGATCAATAGGTTTATTTTAGCCTGAATATCATTTACAGCAATATCCTAAATATGTTCTACTTTAGTAACATTACTGATTGACTTGTCTGGCACTATGCAGTGATATATGTGTGTGTGAGGCATATCTACAACACTGTAATGACATGATTAGTCTTTTACTTTCCCTTTATATATTTAGAATCATTTCAATTTAATAATGAAGAATGATGTGAGGGTTCTTTGTTTTATTATGCAATGGCTGCTTTACATCACTGGAGATGTTTTGCTATTGCTTTACTAGATGCGATTGATAAAAGATCTATCATGCCCATGCAAAGTGCTCTTGTTCTAACAAAGGCCATTACAGTATGAATGCCTTTGGTCAGCATCTCTCCTGCATGTTTGGTAGTAAATGAGCAGTTGCCCTCTACATTCCTGAGTGGGCATTTAAGATTCACTTGTTTGTGTATGTTTAATGTCTCTCAATGACTAGAGAGAGAAAATCAGTTGGAGATGAACACTAGTCTGTCCTCAGATATTTAGAGCTTATATAAGAAGTGATCATCTAATTAAGGCTGTTTGAAAAGAGGTGTTTGAGTTCATCAAATGCTGAAATTTCTCCTCCTCACCTAAATCTAGGTCACCAACGGAGAGGAACAGCATCACTTGAACATGTCACCATTTATAGAGATACAGGCAGGGAACCTTGTTTATTAAACAGAATAACACCAAGCAAAAATAATATAATAAAAAACATTAAACTGGAAGTGCAATTCTTTGAGAAAATATTAACAGTATTGAGTCATACCCTTATCCCCCAAAGTATGGCATGAAGAACATTGTGTTTTTGGATTTGCTCCATATGCAAGTGCACCAGCCTGTCTAGAAGAGATGTGTGACTCATTTGTGCTTTAATGCAGATGTAGTGTAAACCGTTGAGTGTTTTTGTTGTCATACTATTGATCCTATTAAAAGTTATTGACTCTGAATCTTGCGTGCATGTTATCTTTTCTGAGGGCAAAAGAAAATCAAAACATTATGTCTCGAGCTCCATAAGAGGTTCTGCCTCATTCATGGAGCCAAGGGCTGCAGTTCAGATGGAAATGAGATCAAGCAAGTGCAAAGGCTGTTTTATCTAGTCGAGCTGTCATGCTATATAGCTGTAGGTTCTATTCAGGCTGCTCTCGCACCACCTTCAGCAACCAGACTTGAGCTGGGAGTCACCTATTTTGATGTTGTGCTTTTTTAAATATATTAATCCCCATCTTCTGGGTTCATAAGCTTTCATAATATATGTCTGTGTGTGTGTGTGTATTTCTGCAAATGCTCTGGTTGCAACATGACTGATAATCACTGGGTGCTCAGCGCGCCATGTAATGATGGGAATATCTGTGCTGTCTGTGTGTGTGTGGATGCATATGTTCCTCTGTGAAGTGTGAGTGTTTATTTGTGTGATGCAGAGTTGGGAGGAATATCTGTCCCCCTCATGTAGACACACCTGTCGTCCGATAACACTGTCAAGGTAAAACCATTCTCCCCTTACATCTGATGGAGTGACATTCACCCATCACAGCGCAGGAAACGAGTCCAGGAGAGGGGGCAGAAGAGAGGGAGAGCTTTTAATTTCCTTACCAGTACAGTTTTTGAGGTTTTTACATCTGCACAGACAGAGAGAAACTGGAATGAATTCTAGATGAGTCTCTAAGTGTGTACTAAGAATAACCAAATGTAAATTTCTTTTAAAAAATGTATTTGAGAATGAGCTCACCTTCACAGTATGCCAACTAAACAAGTGGATGCTTCCGAGTTATATTTTGATAGTAAGAATCATGTCAAGTTTTGTCTTCATTAAAAATGTACTTTGATGGGTCATTCTGTCTCTAATAAACTCACCTGTCTTAAGGGATTCAATGCATATGTTGGTAAGCACTACAACACTACAGATAAATAGCGTCATTTGTAGGTTGTGCAGTACAATCAACACATTACTGATCTATGGCTTGTATATAGTAGCCCAATGCAAATGTCAAGGTCATAGTAGTTTAGCCCACAAAGGTGCCTCTTGTCACTCAACCCATACAAACTGCAGTCTCTGAACTCTAAGTTCTAAGCTATCAGAAGCAGTTCTCAGAAATATCTAGACCGTATATCCTCATTTTTGTTTTACATAGTTTACCATTGCAAAAAACAGGTTGGGAGAGACCTAATTTACATGGTACATACTTTAAAATGCTGAACCACGTGTACGCAACCACAGTTTACTTTTCTTATCGCTAAAATAAAAGTGTGTGAACCTGCTCAACACTCCACCATCATCACCAAGGCAGCAAAACAACCTATTTTCCAGCTCTTATCTTTATTGCTGGGGTAACTAATAAAGGTCACTTCCAAATGAGCTATCTCAGGACATACAATAAAATCCTGAAATTTCCTTCGAAAAACACCCCACCTTTCTGATGTGCTCAAGATCCTTTTTAATAACTGACTCTTTTATTGCCTCACTTTTCTTAGTACCAGCCCGTCAAATAAGGGACTTATGGTGCACTTAACATCGGCTAAAAAGATATCTAAGAGGCCAGCATTGATTTAAAAACCCAGTTTGGAATGTGTTTTGCTCCAAATGGTGCTTCAGAACATTCTGATTGCACCCTGTGTGCCCTCGGTGATAGTCTTTGAAGTGCTTGGTGCCGTGTGCTGAAGCTCAGTATGTGCTTATATCCGGAGCTTTTGTTAGTCACTTCATATGTACTGAGTCCTGTGCCATCATTATTCAATGATTCACACTGTGCAGCCAAAACACTCACTCTTATCTGTTAAGAGGCTGCAGAGACGCAGTCAGACAGCTCTAGGTGGGTGGATGGGTGGGGGACAGAAAGAGAGAGAGAGAGACTATTGCTCTCGCTCCCTCTCTCTTGTGGGAAACGACTTTCCTCTCTTCCTCACAACATGAAGCCAGAGAGCATCCTGACTTCAAGAGATTTAGATCCTGAATATTCACGCTGGTGGCATTTTACCATGTGTAGGCGGTGAGGATTTGCAGAGATAGGAGAGAGTGTGTGAAGTATTGATCACTGTTGCTGTTGTCCTTGTTTGCTCCGTGTCGCACAGTGCCAGCTAACTCTCAGAGAAAGACAGTGAGACATAGATACAGAGAGAAGGTTAGCGATATAAGGCACACTTATTCAATGGGATGAGCTGAACACAATTAGGATTAATTTTGAGACAACAAAAGGAATGAGGCATGCAACACATAAAAGGAGGCCACATGAATACTGGTATTTTTTGTTTTTCTGTGCATCAGTTTTAGATGCTACAGCTGTGCAAGCCTGAATTACATAATAGTACATTAATACGGGGATGTTTTTTGGTTTGATTTTAGCATGTAGGAGTTTCTTACTGATTTTAAACATGTCTTTATCTTCTGAAACCCACCATCTTGTCTTACTTTATCTAGTGTTGGTTGAGGAACATCAAAGAAAAATCTCACCCTCTGATACTTAAACTGTTAGATGTCAACATTTTCTGTTGATCAAATATTGTAATCTTTTTTTAATTCTCTCTTTGAAATGTACCCTGTCAGCTTGCCTAATTTGGTGATTTCCTACATTTCCCAGAAAGACTATTAACGAAGTAGTGAAAGTCTATGACTGCAGCAGTGTTCCTTATTAAAAATGAAACCCATCTTGTGGCTGGTGTACATTGTTGTCCATTAAGACTCCTGCTGGTAAAGATGTTGGTATGCCATTGGTGTGACAGTGGTACCAGTAGGGTCTTACTTGGAACAGTCCGTACATCGGTTAAGTGTGGAAAGGAAAGAAAGAAAGAAGCATTTTGTAGAGGTAGACCTACTGACCTGCCTCATGCGTTACATCTGTGGGAGAAAGAGATTCACAGAACAGACTGAAATAATTGGGAAATGCGTATTTTTGTTATCAATTCAGGCATTTTTTTGTTTTTCTTTCTCTTGCTGGCCCTTCAATTCTCCTCTGGCAGCTCTTTAGTTACAATATTTGCCCGTGCTCCATCATTGTCAATTAGGCTCCAGTGACTAACTGGGATGATATTTAGCTCTAGGGTATTTGACTAGCTACAAGCTTTCATTATAGCATTATGCTACAGTACTAGCTCATGAACTGCCTAACCCAAGTAGTCACATATTTACATATTAAACCAAGCTTTTTCATCATCACAACTGCTCCTGTCTCAACAGTATGGCCACAGAAATTCATTTTCGACCACACAAAACCTTCACTTGTACGGAATACAATTGGCTGCATTTAAATTGCGTTACTTTTCCCAGATGAGTTCCACTGATACGTCATGTGTGTGTCATATGAAGATGGAGAGGAAAGAAAATTGAGGAGGATGATCCATGAAGTCAGACCTATGAGAACAACGTAGCACTTCAGTGCAGTGCACAGCCACAACATACAGACATCACACACTAAGTTACAGTTGGTTATACTGTATGTTAGGTGTAATCAGATCAAATGGAAACATTTTAAACCAAAAAGACTATTTTAAACACCAAAACACAACATTTACACAACACAGTGCTAGAATGCCAGCTAGCTAGCTAGCTAGCTAGAGGTTCATGTGTTTTCTTGGAATAGCTCTTTCCTCTTTGACCCACCTAGCCGTCATGTGTTGTTCTCCAGGGATCTGGCTCGAGTTCCCTGTTATTTTCACTTTACGTCTTGTCTTTGGGGCATATTATTTTGAAAAAATAACATAACTTTCATGCAAAAGCAAGTCAGCTAATCATTCTACTCAAATCCAGTGAAAATGGAAACTTTGTACTATAGTATGTCTATTGGATGCATAGTGATGGATGTCATAGCTAAATGAAGTAGAAGTAGAAACTATTATTTCCATCAGTGTGTTCCAAATAAATATTGGCAGTTTGTCCAATTGTCAAGTATACCACCTGTAATTTGGGTATACTTTTTGATTCTCTTTTTATAGAATGTAGTTGTCTAGTTAAGGAACACAGATAAAATTAAGTCTTTTTATGACCTGGGAAATGTGTTATTGCTGTTTTTACATCATGGCTAGAATACTCTGTACTAGACTCAGAAAACCAATTTCCAGCTATTATTGCCTCTTAGAATTGATTTTAAGATTTTTGCACCAATCATAAGAGTATGAGTGTTTCAATTTGCGGTGACAGAATCACTGAAGCTGAAAAAACAGGAAATTGACCATCCCCAAAGAATACCTCTTAGTACAGAAAATCCTTTACAGGTGGAAGGACATAAAGTAACACATTCTTTCTGTGTGTTTGTTAATGTGTGCCTGTTTGTGTTGCTAGGCTGCTGAAAACGTTTTACACTGAGGGAGGAATTTGGGGGTATTTCTTGGCATTCAATCCAACTGGCATATCGGGGCCATGCTCTACTCTCTGCTTTGCTCCCTTCTGTGTGTTCTTGGAAATGTGGCTGCCTTGTGTTGCCCTGGCAGGCCCTTGAAATAACTCCCAGAACATTTCTGTCTCTGTGATGTGTGAAGATGTTTGTGTGTTTGCGTGTGTGCATGTCTGTGTCTATTTGCCTGTGCATGTCATTCTTCAGTGTAGCTTCTGGTTCAAAGTCAACGCTGAACACAAACATTTGTGTCTTAAATTTTTTTTTTAAGTGACATTGTACATTTTCTTCTCAGCTCAAAGTTCTGATGTGTGGCTGTTTCGGGACACAAATATACCGTGATGGATCGTGACAAGAAACTTCATTGCTGTACTTCCAAAATTCAATAGCTGTTGCAGAATTCAATAAGTGCAGCTTACTGGCGTTTTCTTGTGACAAATGACATGAGAGGCAGAAATCTAACAGCAGTGATTGCTAGTCACCAACTGCCTCGCCTCACACTCTCTGTCCCCTAGAGACATTGGCTGAACCACACAGGAACCTGTTTGTATCTGTTTGCCTCTTTCTGTCTTGCTCACACACAGCCTCTACTTACTAAAGCAAGTTCATGAAAAGTACTTACTCTCTCTCATGCTCATTCTCCCCCCTCTCTCCTCTTCTCTGCCACTGTCCCTGTGTTGTCCAGATGGAGGAAGTAATAGCACGTATGCAGGATGAGAAAAATGGCATCCCAATCCGAACAGTGAAAAGTTTTCTAACCAAGATCCCAAGTGTTTTTTCAGGTAAGGCTTTTATCTCTCTGCTCTGTTGTGTTGCTCTCTCCTCTCCTCCCACCCACTAAGAACCCGACTAGTACTCTGTTCTTGCCAAACAAAGCACTGAAAGTATTCAGAGAGTTGTCCATTTTGCATTTCAGACCAGCAGTGCCAGAATGTCAAGGGGATTATATTGGATTTTCGGGCAGTGCAACCTGATATATAAGAATCCATGCTGGAGTGATACTCCAATACACTACATTCAAAAGCTGAGAGGAGTGAGGCCATCATAACTGCACATGAAGATGAAATAAACAACGCACTTTATACTGTAATATAAACTTACAGCATGACAGTATCAAATTAATAGCCTGTGTCAGCGAATAACGGTTTGAGCTTTACAAAGCATAATCTATTCTGAAGATACAGATCAATTTTGGTCTCAAAATTCTGATAAAATATTAAGGAATTATCTACTGACTTAATACCTTAATGTATTTTTTTCTGACATCTGGCCAAGCAACATCAGCTCAGATGCATTTCTGTTCTCTTTTCGTTAGTACACAATCAATACAGCTTGCAAACAGCTACACTGGCTACGTCTGTAGGAACATGACAGAATTGCAACAGATGACTTGTATTTGTAGCTGTTTTGCACCTACCCTATATATAGTACATACCTATACCTAACTACAGTATCATGTTTACCCTACACATGGATCCACATGTCTAAAAACTACATCATAATCATAAGTATTACAATCTGTTTTTAAACAAAATGTATGAGTGTGCAGAGTTTAATGTTCAGACTGCTTCATGCTACAACACTACTCCCCTTGCAGTTTCTAAGGCTGCAGCAAGGACAGTCCCTCTGTAGTTTCCCCTCTGTGAACTCTGCGACTTGTGTTCATTGAAACACTTGGCCACGCTGTAAGCACAGTCAGGGACATAACACAGGTTGCTGCGGTGTGTTTTTCCTCTGCACCACTTAGACCCTCAATTTTTTTTATAAAATACATTAATTTCTTCACTTGCCAATATATTCACTTGTTATAATAACAGCACTTGTTCTCAAAATACTGTATTGCTGACAGGACTGGTGTACCTAGATCCCATTTTTTTCTTTAACTGTTGAGTTATAAAATTGTATTTTTGGTATCTTAAAGAGGTGGTATTATGCTTTTTGCCATTTTCGCTCTCTTTTTTGAGCTATATATCTTTTTTGTGCATGTAACAGGTTTGCAAAGTGAAAAAGCCCAAAGTCCAGCCCAAAGGGAGTTCCCATCTCCCATAGAAAACTCTGCTCTGAACTGCTTGAAAACAGCTTGTCCAGCCGTTTCCCAAAATGCGCTCGCCAAGTGGCTAGTCCGACACGCCCTAAAAATACTGAGCTGCAGCACACACCTCTCCTCTCCCTTCCAAACACTAGCTACCCTCCAGTCAGTTAATGGACATAAAGTTGTTACTGTGATGTAGAGACAGAACTCAGTTATAACTTTATGGATGAAAGATACTTTTGTTACAGATTAATAACTCACCACTTTGAAACTCTTGCTCCAGTCCATGTTGCTAAGCTGGTAAGGGGATATATAGCTGAACCGAAGGCTTCTCACTGACCCGCCCTTCTCTGTTTCTGATTGGTTAGTAGTCCTTAACTAGGAACTGCACACGAGTCACTCCCAACAAAGATCATGTAGAGGCAAGATGTATCACTCCGTAGCTAAAACGAAGCCTTCAACACAGGGTGAAAAGAGGAGCTGTGCCTCTGTTGGTGTATAAAATTGAACCATGTAAACCTGTTCTGGTACAACCCCTAAATAAGATTCTGAACCTGAAAATGAGCAGAATACCACCTCTTTAAATGTTGAAACATTTCTAATCACACAGCACGAGTGCAGTCGATATTGAATAGCAGCTATATACAGCTGTATTCTAACATTAACTTAGCTCTCCTTATTAGCTAGGCTCCTTACATGCTTGATAATAACTTTTTTTAAGCTGGGTCTCCGACATTGACATTGACATATTTTACCCCTATTCAAGTTAGTGGATGGCTAAACCGGAAGTTAGCCTGCCCAGCCGGCAAAAGTCAACACGGTGGACGCTGTAGTGCTACCGCCAGCTAGCGTTTGGCGGAGTAATTGCAGAATGACGGAGACACCGATGCACAAGTATATATGCATGGCTATGTGCGTAGCCTACGGCGTACCTACGCACTGACGATGCAGAAGTATAAATTGTGCTTATTAACTGCCAGTACCTACCTGTCCAACTGAAAACAGGCCATCTCCGCGTTGGGTTACACACACACACGGTAGCTCCACTTTAATCTTGAGAAGCTGCAGAGCTGCAGACTTTGCTTTCTGCTCTGCTTGCTTGCTATTCAGAGTCTTGTACCGAGTTGTGCATGCCAAGAATTGCATGCACGTTGCGGCTTCTTGCAGGTCTATTCCAAGTAGGCTACTGTTTAAATATGCTATAAAAAGGGGGTGGCGATGGCGCAATGGATTAGACTATTCCTTTGGTGTGAGAGACCCAGGTTCAATCCCCCACTGTGACCCATCCACCATTATGTCCCTGAGCAAGACACTTAATCCATAGTTGCTCCAGAGGCGTGCGACCTCTGACATGTATAGCAATTGTAAGTCGCTTTGGATAAAAGCGTCCGCTAAATGAATAAATGTAATGTAATATTCATTGTGTGGTTCATCAATGATTCGGACACACAACTCGGCACAACACCGGTGCAGCTAGTGCTCTGTCTCTCTTCCTCGTTCCTACATACACCCACTATGCCACAGATTGACTGACTGATTTATTCACACACTTTAAAAAGATTTTTTTAAAGAATCTTTCTTTTCGCATTTTTATTTACAGCATTATATGTTATTTATATCATAATAAGCTGTATATTAACTTCTTGAGAGAAAACCGGTAGTTCTATGTAAAATCAGACATTGAGCACTTCCATATAGCCCAAATGTTTGTATGAGTCTATACATTATTGTTTAGGGAAATCCTTCTCATTCTGCCTTTGATATGTTCAAGTATTGCTGTATCCTGATACAATTTACTACAGCAGTTATCCAATATTTGCCATCATTGGGATAATAAATTGTTGATGTTATCGCTTATCACATTCAAATATTGTAACATTCTGACACATGCTTGCACCCACACACACACGCATGTATGCACAGCCCCGTCTATTGGCATGATATTAATTAATTCAGAGAACAGCCTTGTTAGAGGATTACCTTACACGTCTCATTTAAGCTCTCTCTTAGAAAGTGGGTCAACTTTGATAGTGTGAAAATGGGGTTGTATTAATGATGTTAATCCATGGAAATCTCATCTGGTTGTGGGGGCGCCGAAAAGCAACGGGGCGCAGTGAAAGAAAAATGGAGAGACAAAACACACAGAGACAGAAATATAGCCTGATGGACAGACAGACCGCCACAGGGACTGACTTTCTCGCTGCATGAATTCTCTCATGCCTTCGTTTCACACCTTTGTTCTGGCTTCTGTGGCTCTCGTCTCCTCAACACACCTTCACCTCTCAGCATGGCAAAGAGTAATAATAGCATGGAATATATAATTAGCCAAAGTGCCAAAGTCACATGTTGTGGTGGGGTGTGAAAATACCCAGGGGGCATTTCTGAGATGTGAAAAGGATACAGTTGTATTCTCAGATGAAAGATGAATTGCAAAATGTCATCCACCATATTAAAAGTTTGATGTCCATTTTGGTCGTCTCAAGAAATCCCCTCAAAATAGTTTTTAATGATTGTATCATCTGTTAAAAATGTATATATGTAGCCTATAGTGTCTTGCCTTGTCTTTTGCTTGTCAGGATTGACTGAGTGCAGAGGCAGGAATACAGAGTATAAACGCAAATACAGGACACCGGAGCAGACAGATTCAACTGGTGATATTTATTTAAACGCCAACATAAATTCTCAGGTTTATACAAGGTGAAGCAGAAGTCCAAACAAAGGCAGGTAGTTAAAAACATAAATCCAAAAACTGGGCAGAGTACGCAGAAACAGGCAGAACACTCAATATACAATATGTCATGGGGGGTCAGCTGAGTGCAGTCTAAGGTGTGGACCCAAATACAGATAATACACGAAGGTGCAGTTCAAAAGATTTATTAACTCCAAACTGAAACAAACTTATGTGGAAGCACAAGGTAAAGTCCAAACTGAGGTAAATCCAACAAACACAAGGTAATCCAAAACACAAGGTAATCCAAAGATCCAGGCAAATACAGAGCTCTAGGCAGAACACTCAACATTGACAACAAGGAGACACAAGCAGGCATATACACACACACGGACTAACGAGCAGGGCAGGAGCAACACAGGTGAGGGGGATCAGGACTAATGAGACACAGGCAGTCAGAGAGACAGCAGGGGAAAATAGAAAGGCTGTGTCCGAACTCACTATATAGTGGACTATATAGTGAGCTCGCCATTTTGCAGTGCTGTCTGAATGTATAGTGATTATTATAATACCCTATATAGTCCACTCAATGTATCCCAGAATGCATTTTAAAAAGTAGTGTACAACCGATGGTCACTAACCAAGCCCTACATACCATCACGCATTGCGCTGATAGAAACTGTTTGTCCGACGGCAATGACGTAATTATCGGCGCCGAAATAACGATCGGAGTAAAGCAAGGCAAGGCAAGTTTATTTGTATAGCACATTTCAACAACAAGGCAATTCAAAGTGCTTTACATTAAACATAAAAGAAACATAGGGAAATTGAAAAAATACACATTAAAATATAATTTTGGTGAAATAGAAAATAAAAACAGGGTAAAACAGGACAGTAAAAGTTACAGCGCAGTGTACAATCAGGGTTAAAAGAGTTAAATGGAAAATAAAAACAGGCTGAGGGGTTGAGCAAATAATTGAGAGAAGTACACTTAATCTACTCTCTCTAGCTAGTCTGTACTCAGGTCCATAGCAATCTTTGGGTCCACTGAAAAAGTAGTGTCCGAAAGTGTTGTTTTATTAATGCGAGTGAGTTCACTACATAGTGCTCTACATACAACTCCCTACATAGGAGGTAGGGAGTAGTGAATGAGAGGGGATTTCGGACACAGCCAATGACACCAAAAGGCCATAGAGAAACTAATTATAACCAGGAAGGAACAGAATATTAACAACTGATCCAGAACATAAGCAGACAGATCACAAATATACCAATAAACTACCACTAACAGGGAAAACAGACTGAACTATTATTAAACAGAACACAGAGCAAACATGGACTAAATAATACAGAAGTACACAGACCAGGAGTAGACAATCAGATAAAAATGCAGGACAAAACTAGAATATGAGACAAGACAGATACTATAAAACTTAAACATGCGAATGAACAAAAGACTAAACATGACAAGATCAAATAAAGCTATAGAAACACAGAATCCAAAACCAAACCCATGAAAACAGATACTAAGTAAACTAGAACATGTGAATAAATAAAATAATAAACAAGGCTACTCAGAGAAACACAGAACCAAAACCAGACTTAAACAGGAAAACATGAACACAAACTACACTCCCAACACAATGATGGCAACACTACAAGGACAGAAAACAACTGAGGGCAATATATACTGGGGCACACCCATGCACACACAAGCAGGCAGGGCAATTAGCCACAGGTGAGACACATGTCTACACAAAACTAGACAAACACACCAGACACAGATGATTATAAAATAAAGGGAAATACAGGGAGTAAAGCTACTGACAAGACACAAGGACGAGTGTAACCCAATAACAGCAACAGAGAACATGGAACTAATGATCAATTGACACAAACTAAAGGACAAGAACACAGGGCCAGTGAAACAGGAATGGGCATTAACAATAATATAACAGGAAAATACCACGCTCAAACCCAAAACCATGACACTGCTTTACGTTAAATGCATCTCTCCTCTCCTCTCCCCTCTTTTGCTCAGGCCATATTGTGACCTGTTTATATCTTAGTTTTTGTTTGTGACAGTTGGAAGTGTCTGGTGTGATGCATTGACTGATTATATAAAACAATTGCAACTACAATGCCTGTGATGTGTCTGAGTCAGACAAATTCTGTTGTTACTGTACACAATAGATGCTTCATTATGCCATTTGTCTCTTTGGTCATTTGTATTAATGGACTACAGCTTGGATAGGGTGTCAGAAAAGAAAATTTGGTAATGGGTGGCCTATTACTAACCCACATGGCGCAAGGCGAGAGGAATTGGTATGCACTGTGATGATGAGGGGAGGTGGGTAGGGTTAAGAGTGCCATTGTTTTCTCTTTCATTTGCATCTATATGCAAAAAGGTGTTTCAGCTCACTGTGACTGTGAATATATTCGATATGTCAGTGATTCATATTTATGTGCTTTCTCTCATTTCAGGTTCTGAAATTGTACAGTGGATGATCAAGAATCTGGACATCGAAGATCAAGGTAAAAGAGCTGATCAATATTAATCTAGTGCAGTGGTCGACAGGCGTGAGGCAAAGATACTGTGTGAGGTATAAGAGGCAGGTGCATGCCACTGCTCTGAAAAACAACAAAGTTAGTTATTGTTGTTTGGCTGCTAATTTGGCCCGTTTAACTACACAGTCCGCAGTTGGAGCTGCAGCCAAACATGTGACACACAGCTCATGGAGTCAATTAAGGTAGGCTACTTTAAACCACTTAGGGCACAAAACACTTATAGGCTAATACAGACTAAAAACAGAGCTCAAGTTGTAGCCTAACAGCTGACTCCATGGCAACATTATACTTCCTGTTGATATCCCTGAAGCATCCTCCTGAGGGGGGCCCACTGTGTCAGACGTAGAAAACCCCAGATCTATGAAAACAGTGTGAGGTGTAGTCTCTTTTTAATTAATGCTAATATTAATCTAAAGACTTAACACAAAATTGACAGTGTTGTTACAGTTGTATATTATTGTATATTTTTAGATTGCTGGTGGTTTTCAGGGCATGACAAGAGAAGTGATCAGATATTGTAAAAAACAAATTCAACTTAGATGTTTTCATTAGTCTGCACTAAGAAAGAAGAACACGAAGGCCTACATGCTTTTGTGGAATATGTACCTTTAAGTCCACAGTTCTGCATTTTTATTTGGTCTGTCTTTTTGTGCCCTTGAGCTACAGCAGACACTGCAATTCTTATTCTTCCTTTTTTTCTTTCACATTATTCTTATTTTAGTCCAGGGTGATAAAATAAAACTCAAATGTCTTGAGGGAGTTGCCAGATCATTAGTTGAGCTTCTTGTTGCACATAAAATGACTCAGAAGTGAGCATGTTACAACTATGATAAATATTAGAAGTTTAAACCAGTTGCTTGCATTAAAAAGGATGATAAAGAAGTATAGCTACGTATGTGCTTTTATGTGTGGGTGGCATCCAGTGTCTGCTCTAGTGCGCGCCTCAGTATTCTGCAGCCAGTTCATAGTTGTGATACTTAGCTGACTCATCAACACACAATTCCTTTGTGTGTTTCGTTTGTAGGGAAGGATCTGCCTGTCATTTGTCAGTTGTGGGTGTTTAGATCATTGTGTGTGATTATAAGGGCACTAGGAAATAGACAGATCATGATAAAACATCTCTGCATCTGTTGAACTTACTAGAGTGGATAGACTGTGCGGAGAATCACAGTTTCAGACATTTAAAGTATGAAATTTAGCTTTTTCTCATGCCTCAGACTGCACTGTGATTAATAATGTATCTCCATGCCATGCCAAAAAACTGTGCCAAATTACTTCTGCTTAATGTGCTAAACTGGGCCTAAAATGCTTATTTTTGTTGCACTGTTACTGAGGTCTGGCAATAACACATATATTATTCCCTCAAGCAAATTTACATTTATAGTGTATTATAGTGTTTTGTGTCATCTGCAATACTGAAAATGCTCTTCCGTAACAGTTCTCTCAATCAAATTTGTAAAAAAAAAAAAAAAACTGCTGCAAAGAGTCTGAAAACAGACAGTTTCTTGTCCTTTAGGATTTTTTTTTTAAATCTGTGAATTTTTCTCTTGCAAACAGACACAAAACATGCTGTCAATTGCCCTGCAGTGGGGAACAGAGTGTTGTGCACTGGAAGGGCTGACAAACACAGCAAAGTAAATGCAATTAATTTTGCTCACAGCATGATAGCAGCATGTTTATTATGTAAAGGCAGATGAGCTTATATCAAAGTTGACTGGGGATTTAGACTTTTCTTTTGCTAAATGAATACCACGGATAATATACTGACGCACTCCAGATGAACATTATCATCCTATTTTGTAATCTCTGTAGTCCCCCATCCTATTTTCATTCAATACCACATTTGCATATTTCTGTCTCCAGATCTTGTCAAAAGTTGTAGATGTCTTTTTGGACCTTTTAGGTTTTGAATATGTAACTCTTTGCCATATTAGTTTTTTTTTCAAGTCAGACCATTGCAGATCATTATCATTCATTGTTTCTCTAACGCCAGTTGTTTTGTCTGGCAGGGGAACTATTTGAATTAACTTTTTTCCGCATTTACGGTGGCACAGACTCGATTCATTACCATTCATTAATGTGCTGGTCAGACATCTCACAAAGGGATTGAAAACACTCAGAAGATGAATGTGAAAGAGGAGCCACAGGTTTACATGATCTACAACTTAAAAAATAAAAGAGTGAAATGAGTATTTCTGATACATTAAGGTTAAACGTTCATAAATCCACTTAATAATCATACAAGTAAGACACTCTTTTGACTTCCAGATCTTGTCTCATAATCACCAAATACAGATGTTTGCTGCAATTTCAAAAGTAATCCAGTTGTGTGTTGTCCTTACATCTGTGTAGCACCTACTGTAATTCAATATGACTCTCCATGGTGCAGATTCACCATAATGTAAACAGAAGGCTCAGTGTAGCCCTTAGCATCACCCAAATCATGATGGGAGTACTGGTGGGAAAATCTCAAAATATATTCATCCCATAGGAAAAAAAAAACAACAGATTGCTACATTATCAGTTAACTGTAAATGAAGGTGGAAAGCAACCCTAAGTTTAAAGGGGTTAATGAACTAATGACTGCTTAGCTGACAGAGTCGCTTACAGTATGAATTAGCTTTGCTGTATTATGGTTTTGATTAGGCCAGGAGAGTGATAAAAACCGCTGCAGACTCTCCAGCATCAGTCGGCAGCCCTTCTGTCATGTTATTGGTAAAATACATTCCATGACACTGTATAGTGACAAATACATCAAGTCTGTCTATAAAATATAGACTCTTCTTTAAAATAAAGAAATAAACAAATCTTTAAATTTTCTTTAATCCAACACAGAAAAGATACACTCATTTTATTTTAACAAATGCACCACATAAATATGTTTGGTGTTTTTCCAAATAACATGAGTAATCATTGTACTATATGTGTTAGGAGTACAAAATTACCCAAATCTTTAGGTTGGACTGTTGACGTTGTTTCAGGCACTTCTCGGAGCAAGCTTTCCTACAAGATTTATTCAGAGTGAAATTGTATCAAACTGAATTGATCCCTACCACTGACAATGCTGTAGCTTTTTACAGCAACATTTCTTAAAGCTTGAAAATAAACATGCCCCCATTAGGAAGTTAAGGATAAAAAATTGAGATAACCCTTGGTTTTCTAAAGACATAGCAGACCTAATCCATGCCAGAAATAATCAGTGATCTATAGCTAGAAAGACAAAAATTGCAAATGATTGGTGTCTTTTTTGAGCTATTAGAATTAGCTCTCATTAGAAAATCTTTAGCTGAATACTATTTGGCACAAACGTCAATTAGTTTGCATGACCATTCCACATTCTGGAAAACTATTAGAGCAATACAAAATAAGAAAGTTAACAGCTTTTCTCACCAGTTGAATATAGGAAATGCTGTTATAACAGATAAGAGGCATATGCTTTTAATGATCATTTTAAAAAGGCAGGACATATTTTTTAAGAAAAATTTGGTGAAACCTCTCTTGTTCAACATAGTATCCAGGTAGCAATAAGTGAAACTCCCCAGGGTGAACCCAATTCACAGATAGCTTGTAATAATTCATCCCTGACTTGGGCTGAACATAGATCCCAGACAGTACAAGGGGAAGTGGTTTCTTCTTTTGGTTCTTCTTCGGCCTTTGAGCTCGCACCATTCTTGGAGTCAGTTGTTTTGCACATTTTGCAGAGCATTGAGTCCAAGAAGCTTTTCAGTATTTACATAATCATTAGCCACATACTGTATAGCAGTTAGCTGGGTAAATTAGCTTTTGAGACAGGGAGGTGGGAAACAATATGTTCTGTATGCATGTGTGAACATCTGTGCATGTATGCGTGTGTGATGTTGAACTACACATAAGATAAGAAGATAACACTGTCCTTTTTATAGAATCTAATGCATTCCCACAGCACAGCAAGTAAAATTTTGTTTGATAAAATCTCTTCCTCTCAGGAGTATTTTTTGTTTGACTGACATGTGCTGGAATCATTGCCTCTCTGTGTGTGTGTGTTCTGTACCTGTGTGAGAGAAAGCAGAAATTACAGACGAATGGATTTCTAGTGATATCATTATATTAAAAAATATGTAACATTACTATTAAAATTTTGTAAATGTAATCACAGTTGTGAAAAAGTAGTTTATCACAATGCCCAAAATACATACTTACATACAGTACGTACATAAATACATGCATAATACAAACATACATATACAAAAAGAATAGTTGTTTAGTACATTTAGATCTCTGTGGGAGAAATTTAGTTGTCAAACAGCAACACTTAAAACATTTAACATAACTTATCACAACTTCAAAATCACATCAACAAAAAACAGTCAGACTGTCTGTGAGTCTATATCATATATTAATAAAGTTGTGAATTGCGTATTGAAGAGCACCTAATGTGATCTGTGCAATACCAGGGAACAGTAAAATGATCTCTGAGGGAGGACATGTGGCCCATCAGAACAGCATGGAGAGGGCGCAAGCTGTTCTGTATAATGCTCTTGGATTTCTCCTTCAGCCTTCTTTAAACTTCCTTGAGAGTCACTCTTAAAGTAGAGTGATTTAGATGATCTTTTTCAGTCTCATGAGATCACTCCTCTGTACACTGCTACCCTGGCATACAAATGTATAAAACCTTGTAACTTCCTTAGGAAAGAAAAGTGCTTCTTTGATTGTTATACCAGGTGTCTGACAACATCATGGAAAGGATCCCTACGAGGAACACCCGGTAACATGCTCTGTTTTTAATCAGAGATGGGTTAGAGGCGAGTACACCACTGTCTTTCTTCTCTTCCAAATGACATTAAGAACAGTAGAAGCTACCTGATTTTATTCACAAATTATCTGTCTGATGTAATAATGTCGGGATATATGACAGTAAAAGAAATTCTACTCACAAGATAAGTCTGAGGGACTGTGAGATGATTAATGGGGTAGAAAACACATATTTGTATTAATATTTTAGAGTTGTCTGAAGACTTTTCTTTTTATGTCAAATATTGAATAATTTTACCCTCAAACAATTATGTAAATAAAACCATCTAAGACTTTTAGAGAGGTAAATCTCTCTGGAACTGCTTTCAGCTTATAGACTATAACCAGACAGTATTTTAGGAAGGAGTCACAGGCCGAAATGATTAAACAACTGGTTTTATCTTTCATAATGTATTGTATTTTATAAGATGCCATTTTTTAAATGTAAAATCTCAATCTGCAAAGTAACAAGAAACAAAAACAAAAATATCATGTGAAATGCAGTAGAGTGGAAGTACAAGTGCCTCAAAATTGCATTTAAGTATAGAACTTCAGTGAATGTACTATCACTATCCTAAATATGCATACTGTATTTCTAAATCCTGTTATAATCAAAATATAACTAAACTACAGAGTCTCTTTCCTTGTCTTTAGATACAGCTCAGCTGGAAGAATACTTCCACACACCACTTGGCAGGGCTCCAATCTGCTAAGTTTTTGGCACAGACCTGATAACATGATGAAATCAATGGGTGATTTCCCCCTGGACTCTGAGGCCGGCCTTTCTTGACAACTTGACTAATTCCAGTCCAAGGTTTAGTCAGCTATATAACTTATAGAAAAGCCTGTGATATGTTAAATGGAAGCCAGAAGCTCTTTTGCTACCAGGAATTGATATTTATAGACTCTTACTAGAAAGGTAACAACAAAACAATCTTATTTAATCTTTTATTTATCCTTCCATCTCATTAGTCTGATTTTGCATTTTCAGATTTATTCTTTTGTGCCCATCATACTGAATACGTTCTATATACTCGAAGAAATTAAATCTTTCTACTGGATTCTGCACTACCACTTGCAGCTCAGCTTTATCAAATTTCATGTATCTGCCTTTCAAATTGTGCTGGATGATTTCCAAATTTGGAAATGAGCAAAATAGGCTATGCAGCATCGGAGGGGCTGTTCTATCAGTTACTATGTGTGGGGATGACATTCAACATCCATCCTTAAAACTCCCATCAGAAAAACCCTCAGCTTTACTTTAACAATAGCATAGAGGCTGAGCAAATCATCACATACAGACAGGCACTTAGCCCAGTGTTTGAAGAATAGGAGGCAGCAAGCTCTAACAGCACTGACCTAGATGTAATTTTTCATACTTTGCTGACTTTACTTTCATCTGACATTCACCCCATCTGACATAACAATCCAGAAAATGACATTTTTGAATGGATAATAAATAAAAAGGTATGGATGAGTGGATTTTTTGTTTGTAAATGTCTGTCTTCTTGAATTTCTCTGTATTTCGTAGACAGATGCAGATGCATGTGGGGCAATATTGCTGTAAGAAATAGTACAGTGGAGGGGAAGGAGTGTGTTTATAGGTAGACAGGTTTAAATAACTTATGAGTCATAATTTATTACTAAATGCAGCCCACTTACACACACAATCATACACATACGCATCATGACCGCTCAAAGCTGTGACAGTCAACTCATTGGTAAAGGAAAAGCCAATGGAAAGTCTCTATTTATCTCACACACACATGCACCCAGTGCGTATGCATGTGTGGGTGTGTGTGTGGGTTAGAGAGTGAGAGAGCAGAGATGTGCATATTTTATGCATGCATTAAGTAATCTCCTGTTATAGCATTCATAGCTCTACCTTTTTAGACCATATCAACCATTGCATTTGTTAGCTTATGGGTGTGTTAAGATTACCGTTTGCTGCTAGCCACCCCTGGGCTTTACACAAAATATTCAGTTAATACTAAACTACTCGAATTAAGTGACATAAACAGACAAGGACACTACTGGAGAACAACACATTAACTGTTTCCTTTACTGTTAATAATGACCAAAAAGTGGCAACACCATTATACTGAACATGAATAATAGCTGACGACACCATAAAGGGGTTACAGGTTGAGAACAGCAGGAAATAACTGGTGGCAGACGAGACACACTGTTGATGATGATTACATGTTTTCATTATCTGATGGTTTTAAATCAGGGACAGTCAACCATGTGTGGAGCGCCAGAGGGAAGCAGGTTTTCTCTCCAACCAAGTACAACACCAGGTGATTTGACTGATGAGTTCCGCCTCTCCGGCTGAACGGGGGCTAATCAGTGAAACCTCCTGTTGTGCTGTTTGGTTGGAACGGAGACCTGCCGATCCTTCTGTCAAAGCAGTGTCAGAGTCTATTAGAGCAGCAGCTCCTAATTCAGGTCCTGGTGTTCTTTCTCGCTGGTGATTTTGTCAAGGATGAATTTATACTGAGGGATGAAAGGTGAATAAAGTGAATTAGGTGGTGGGATAAAAAACAGCATGCTGGCTCAGGGTCTGTGATGAGGAACTATTGAGTGCAGGATAATCAGAGAATTTTTAATGAAAATTTTGATTTGTCTTTTAATGACTCGGTATAAACTGAATAAACAGTGTTTATAAAGAGGATGTGATTGAATTTATATTACGGAAGGGCCTTATCACTTACTTTTGAAACTGTTTTCTGGCAGAGAATTAGATTATTTTTATACCATGCTCTGTCTGTTGAATATAAGGCTACAATCAACAGGTGGCTAGCTCAGCTTAGCACAAAGACTTGGAACAGTCTTTTTCAAATGGTAACAAAATCCACCCACCAGCAAATGTAAAGCTCACAAATTAACATATCTTGTTTGTTTAGTCAGTACAAAGTGTCTAGTGTGTCTATTTCTTGGCTCTGAGCAATGGCCAGACAGCTAGTGTAAACTCCTGGAAGGTAGTGGTCATCGGGAAAGAAATAGTCTGACACATAACCACCTTCATAAAATGGTGGATTGTCGTTTTGACACTTTGTTTTTGTACAGATTACACAAATGAGATGTAACATTTAATTACTGATCTTAAGAGTTGGTGATAGATAGATAGATAGATTTTGTTACCATTTTGCAGAGCCAGGCTAACTGTTTTCCCCTGTTGTCTTTGTGCTAAGCTAAGCTAATATGAGAGCGGTATCAACCTTATCATGCACTGTAACGCTTTGCTAGATAGCAAACAACTATTCCTTCAAACCTGAAAATGTCAAATTATTATTAAAAAAGTGACATAAAATTTAATTCCTTTAAAGGCCTGAGATTACAATATTGGTTTAAATTTTTTATTTTGTTTGAAAAATATTTTTTTTCTTAGAGAATGTGAGTAAATATTTTGGATAATAATTTATCTGTAAAGATAAATTACATTTTATATTTTCTTTTGAACATAGCTATATGCATTTAAACCAACATAATCTTTTTTATGGATTCCAAAATACACATTAAAGATCTATAATATATAATATATATTTTTCAGTTCCCACTACATCTCACTGTTTTGGAATAATTTCTGAAAGAGGTTAAGTTTCTGTCGAAACACAGAGTAGCGGTAAAAATATCTGTACAACAGTTGACTGTGTTGTTTAATTATACTGTTTAAAATAATAAAATCTTCCTGCCCACAGCCATTTCATTGAACACTCAAAAGATGCTGATGCATGTGTGAATGTTTTATGTACATGAAACAGGAGTACACCAAGTTGTAAATGGACTTTTTGTTTGTGTTTTCTCCCAGTGGAGGCTCTTCACCTAGGAACTCTGATGGCTGCACATGGTTACTTCTTCCCCATCTCAGACCATGTCCTCACTCTCAAAGATGATGGCACTTTCTATAGGTTTCAGGTAAGAATAATGATGATTTGTGTTCAAGGATCTTATACTATCTCTTAGTCTCTAGAAATCTATTGTAATATTATTAAAGTTAAATGACCTTAATTGTAGTGCTGGGATCAAGGACTATTAGATTTAGTCCAATAAAACAAAAAATAGTTTGTACTATTTTTTCATCCACATTTTTATTAGAGGTATATTGTGTCAGTTTTTATACAAACTTTAACATGTGTTATGTCATCATATGACCTATAGAGAAGGTTTTCACTTATGTGTAAACAGAAAGTTTCAATCCAGATTTCCAGAGTTGTGATTGCCAACAGGTTTGCATTGGATTTGTAGGACTGAAAACTTATTTGTTTTATGTATTTCTCATAAAGAAAAAATACTTTTCGTAAGTTTGAAATATACTTTATTGTCATTTCTATTTAAAACATCTGAAGTGCCTTCCATGCTGATAAAGTACAAAAATTATTTTACACATGACAAATTTCCAACTCTGATAGCTGAGCATGTTGGAGTCTATAAATAGTGTGACATGCCAGAGAAGAAAGTAGAAAAATCTGTTAAAGTGCTTCTTTGTTACTGGAGTCAAAATGGTAAATAGGAGTTGCTGTGGACCATAATACTTATAGGTTATATTGCTCTGAATGTCAGTCGTGGGACTGGCAGTTTTAAAGATTTTTTAGTGAGCTCCCCCAAGTGTGCTGCACAGAACTAACCAAAGTAAATCCATGCCTAAGGCTGTTTGTGTTAGTAGCAGGCTTCACTTTTTACATGTAATCGGTTTTCATCTGAAACCAGTCCATACAATGCAGCCTGAGGAGGGTCAAGATTCATGCTGTCTGTTCTCAGTGCTCACTGAAAGGAGCTTATGTGCTTTAGATGTTATGCCGAGCCCATTATACAACAAAATGTTTTATTGTGGCGCAGGGCTGTGACTGCGTGCCCACCTCGCGTGGAAAGTGCTCACTTTGATTCAAAACACCATGTGGTTTGCTGTCAACGAAGTAAGGTTTCTTTTAGTTTTGTTTCATAATGACCTGTTTTTCCCAACAGACTCCATACTTCTGGCCATCAAACTGCTGGGAACCAGAAAACACAGACTATGGTGAGAGAGTTGTTCTGTTATAGTCTAACTGCTACTTTGTGCATCAAGCAGTACTGAAGAGACTAATGATGCACACTGTTTTTGTAGTGCATAAAATATATTTGTCCAGTCGATATGTTATTACTGCTGATGTTTCAAAAAATGAACACAAATGATGCAACTGCTGTATGTGGATGGTAGATAGAGTCAAATTTTGTTTTAGATGCTTGGCCCACAGTTAGAATCGGTTATTGTGCAGTTGGCGTGCAATGATGCTTTGTGCTTTCTATCTTATTTCTATTTTATATATTTCTATTTTTAATGTATTCTAACTTCAGTCAGTTGCCTCAGTCATACTCTCTGACTGAGGCAGACTGATTACAGTGATGGAAACGAGGGATGTTTTTGTATGTGTGCACCAATTGGGCACATGTGGCTGAATGTTTTAATGGTGATACAGGGATGAGCTTTTCATTGTTTACAGCAGAGCGGAGTGGAGATAAACATTTCATAATGCCAGAAATGGTTTGGGTGAATAGCCGCAGCCTTGCAGGTCTTTCATTTGTTTTTGAGTTGTAGGAGAGGCTAATGCTCGCTGTGGGAATAATCCTGAGTGTTAGGGGAAGTTAGAGTGTCTCAGATGTAGCAACTGATTCACGTGAATGATGCCTCCTAATGAAAACAGTCTAATGGCATAATGAAGTTTTCACATAATGGTCAGTTAACAAGGGGATGAATGGATGATTATAGGACAGAAAAAAATTTAAAGTCAGGTGTGCACACACACATACACAAGCACACACTGTAACAGACGCTCAGACACCATGCACAGTCAATGACCTTTGTGATATGCAGGCCAGTTTAAATGTGCAGTTGAGAGGATTAAATGAGTAAACGCAGGGCCACTTAAGGCTGTTAAAACCAAGCTGAGATCCTGTTCTCCCTCTATTACCAATCTCTCTGTCTCTCTCTCTCTCAGCTGTTTACCTCTGCAAAAGAACAATGCAAAATAAAGCACGTCTGGAGCTTGCAGACTATGAAGCGGTAAGTGAGAGAGGTCTTTTATTGTCAGCACTCCCCTCTTCACGTATTTGTTCTGTTCCTGTGTTGGCACGGCTCTCAGACTTTATCTCTTGCCTTTTTGGTCATACTGACACTGCGAACATTTGTTTTCTGTGTGTCACTGCATCATTTGTTACTATCCTTTCACCAAAGCTATTAAATGAATCACCAAGGATTTTTTCTTTTGTATGTGATCATTAAAATGGTATCCAGCCATGCACTGTACACATCATGTGCAGTAAACATAATCAGCCCAGGCCCCTCTAAAGCCCCCCCCCCCATTTTTGTTCTTTGTTTCACTTGCAGGAGAGCCTAGCAAGGCTACAGAGAGCTTTCGCCAGGAAATGGGAGTTCATTTTTATGCAAGCAGAAGCACAAGCGAAGTAGGTTTCTATAAGAACCACACACGCATTGAGCCATTATGAGTGAGTCCTCTTACACCCTCATTATGACATGATTTAACTTAGTGGTTTGCTACGATTTCCCTGTAATTAGCAGCACACAACCTTCACAGATGAACTGCACATTAACCATGTGATGGAATAAACGGATCATACGTGTGTTGGAATAACCCACAGGCTCTGTAAAAACAGTTCTGAACTCCTTTTTTTTTCTTTCAGAGTGGACAAGAAAAGAGACAAAATTGAGAGGAAAATTCTCGACAGTCAGGAAAGAGCATTCTGGGACGTGCACAGACCAGTGGTGAGTCAAATTACTGATGTTGCTGTAATGATATCATTGCTGACATTATCGACATCATCTTAATTGTTCCTGCAAAAGTGATCCACCACATCCACACATTTCACAGGCAGTAGGGATGCACTGCACAGTGTGACAAAGGAATAATGTTTTGAAAATGTTGCAGTTACAAACACGTCATAGATTAGGTAATTTGTATATGAGCTATACATTTCTGATTACTGTGAAATATGAATGGTGTGAAGAGGTGAACATCCCCCGTCGTGTATCCTCTGCCACACACAGGAAATGCCACATCAATAACTGTCACAGCACGTCAGCTTCACTGTTGCTCTTTACCTTGTTCATACACTCTTGCTTAGCATTAGCATTTAGTTTCCCCCTGAGGTTAAAGAGTCCCCTCTTCTGTATTTCTCTGAAAGCCATTGCTCCATGCTTAATTGGAAAATAAGTACAATTTATGGGTCCTTGGAGCAACATAATCAATATTAATTCAAATTTCACTTTGCTTTGTTCTTCTGGAAGAGACCAAGATTAGACCACTTGTTCAATCAGCCAGAATTTGCAAACTAAGACTCTGATTCGCCGGTTTACTTGTTTTGCTAAAATTGGCACATTCCATGATTGATTAACAAGCATCTGACACATGGTCCTGGAGACTTATCGGAATCACTTCACCACCCAGCCAAGCATATTGTATTTGATTAACTGAAACTAATAAAATGGTAGGAAAAATTGTACCTTTACCGCTTGTGGTGTCCTCCTAGAGGGCAAAACATAAACAGCTAAAGTCATAAACATTTTATTTAAGTTTAATTAACTCATGATTTTCTGGTTTTCTCCTCATTTTTCTCACAGCCTGGATGTGTGAATACAACGGAAGTCGACATAAAGAAGTCCTCCAGAATGAAAAACCCTCACAAAACCAGAAAGGTACAGTGCAACTTCCCACTGATACATATTTTTTTTAAGGTCAGGGTTGACACACACTGTAACAGACATGAACAGACAAGCTTGTTGTTCCTTGCTGTGCTTGTCAGCAGCTGCAAGGCTACTACTATTGATAGTTATATTTATGTTTTTTGTTGTCTCAGTCTGTGTATGGGCTGCAAAACGATATCCGTACACACAGCCCAACCCACACTCCCGCCCCAGAGGCCAAGCAGCCTACAGAAGAAGAACTGCAGGAACAGGTAAGACCTGCAGATGGCACTCTACTATTGAAGAATTTTCATCTGTTACTTTATATTTACATCATTTTTGGTATGCAAATAATTGTATTGAAAATCAGTTTAGTAAAATGATGATATGTTCATACTGAACACAAAGTAGTACAGAGTTTAAAATTCTCAAATATCATGCAGCTGGTATGCAAATATACTTTCAAACCAACAATTCCTTGTGAATTCATGGAGATTGATTGCTAATGCTAATTGTTCACTGCTATGGTTTCAGATCACCTATTGGCAATTGCAATTAGACAGGCATCGACTGAAAATGTCCAAAGTGGCGGAGAGGTGAGTGATGTTCTTTGTGTCTTTATTCAGTTTAGCCATTGATCTGTTTATTGAGCCTTTAAATGGCCTAACATGGTGTGGAATTAAGCTACGATGACCTTGAGGAGTGATTGGGCCCGGACAATGCCTACAGTGAGTGTCAGCACTGATGATGCCAGATACTGGATGTCACATAAAGTGTCGATTGGTCCAAAAAAAGAGAGGTACGGAAGCCCTGAGAGGCAAGTGGAAAAAAAACATTCTAGTGATCCATTTTTTGGGATCTAAATTTGTATTCTCTCCTGTGTATATGACTTAAGAACACATGAAAAAACATTTTGACAGGCGAACAAAAATACGTTTTGCCAGGATAATTTATCGAAGTAGCTTAAACATTGTTTTTCATCTGTGAAACAGGTGAGGAAAGTGCAGCACTACCCCATGTTCTAAATAGGACTAAAAGCATTTATGTTTTCTTCCAGATGAGTTTTAATTTCTCCATGCACTCTAACTAAAAGTTATGTAACATTACTGTTATGTCTAGAAATCTGCGCTTTACCTGGGCAAAAACATGAATGCTTTTTGTTCTATTTAGAACATGGGGTAGTGGTGCACTTGACTTCACTATTTATTACAACAAAAAACACTTCTTTCACAGATAATATAAGGAAAGGAACTTAGACAGAAAATAAAAAAAAAAAAAATTTCACCTGTTATTAAGGTATAAACACAGGACAAAAACGACTCTGATCAGACTTTTTTTCTCACTTGCCTCTCAGAGCTTCTGTACAGAGATACATCCAGCAACAAGTTCTCTGTCCAAATACTGGGTCAATCCCTCTAGTCAGACTCTACCTTAATTTGAATTTGAAGTATTTGCTTTCAAGAGGAAATTTCACTTCTCCTTTTACCAATTAAAGCTTACAATTAAACAACTAAGTCATATTCACTCACAGAAAGGTATGGCACATAATTACACCAGACGTGGTAACTTGATTATAATATATGTGAGATTTCCATCAGTGATACAGATTAATGTAAGTCATATGTTGTCTGTTTTTTCTCCTCAACAAACAGTTTGCTGGGCTACACAGAGCAGTATGTTGAATATGACCCCTTCCTCACGCCTTCAGATCCATCTAACCCCTGGATCTCAGATGACGCTACACTCTGGGAGCTCGAAGCCAGGTGGGTAAATGAACAAAACAGATATTTAGATGGATACACAGGTTGATATGTGTTTACATTTTATTCTATGTTTTGTTGCACACATATTTCATTTGTGAAAGATAGGTTGTATTTTTGTGTGTTCTCCAGTAAGGAGCCAGGCCAGCAGAGGGTAAAGAGGTGGGCTTTTGGCATCGATGAGGTTCTCAAAGATCCTGTGGGGAGAGAGCAGTTCCTCAAGTTCCTAGAGTCTGAGTTCAGCTCAGAGAATCTCAGGTACACAGTGAAATAGACACCAATCTCCGCGCGCTGACTCGCACACACACACACACACACACACACACACACAAATACTTGTTTTTTGTTACTTATGAGAACATTGTTTTGCCTGAAATAATATTAAAGCCTCTATCTGTATTTTTGCTTAACTAAATAACTTATATATGAAGAATATTCACATACATGACTAGATAGTTTGACTTACATCCAGATGAAATAGCGTTTTGTTGTCAGCTGATTGTAATTTAAAATATCGGACTGTTTTACTGTCATGTGTACTCCGAAGTGATGTAAATAAACCTTTTACGTCAACATAAAACTAAAACCTAGATATAGTTATTAGGTCAGTCTGTGTATTAAAACACCTGACAACAGTGGTGGAAGAAGTACTTAGACCTTTTACCTAAGTAAAAGTAGTATTACAGCAATGTTAAAATAATCCAAGTAAAAGTCCTGCATTCAAAATAGACAAGAGTAAAAATACAGAAGTATAATAACCTAAATGTATTTAAGTATGAAAAGTAAAAAGTAGTCACTATGGTTTATGGCCACTTTCAGAGTGTTAGAATAATCTAACATTAACATGTAACATTGATTTTAATGTTATGATTGGTTGAGGCAGAACTCATTTTAACTTCTTCCCACATGGGTCCCCAAGATGTGACTGTGTGAACAGATATTGGCCACAGTGTCATTAATACAAGCAGATTGTACTGGATAATAACTAATAACTAACTAATAATAACTAATAATTTTTCTGTGATTCTCTGATGATGAGAGACATCATCAATAACATCTCAATAGTAGCTCACTTGATTGTGTTTTTACACCCTGTACAAGTGCTTGCTTAATTATTGGTACATTTCCATGTCAGCAACAACTTGGAAGCTAACAACTATTACTGTTGTTACTGCTGCTGTTGCTTTTTCCTATGTATAAGAAGTAACCTACAGTAATATTGTATCATCAAAGCAGAGTGAGCTGGTGGATGCAGCATTTTTTCTTAAATATGCACAACTGTAGCTGTGGCTGGAATTACACAGGTGGGCAGGAAAATTATGTTAATCTGTTTATTCATGGTAACACGAATACCGCAGAGTATCAAAGGTGCATGCTAACAGCTAAATATGAATAACGTAACCTCTGTGCAGGATAGCCCCTCTGCTCCCTCTGATGGTACATGTCTGTATTGTTTCTGCCCAAAGCAGATAATGTGGTCTATAATGTGGTTTGATTAAATTATCATTTAATCTCTCAGGCAGTTGAGCGTCATATTAGCGCTCCACTAATTGAAAAGATATAGATTATTAACAAAAAGCATGCTGCTATTCATGGACATAATAACCCTATAAACCTTAACTTGTCCTCTCTGCTGAGGTGTCCACCAGTAATACACACACTAAAATTCTTACCATGAATCTTATCTCATTTGTAATAACAAGATGATGGACCAAATTTGTTAATGTAATATGTGTAAAATAGAATCGGATGCTCTTCACTGGAATGTTTGAATTATTATTGGAGATTATTTTCTGAACCATAATGAATGCATATCAAAAGACTTTGTTGACAGCATTTTAAACCTGAATGCGAACCCTAAGGCAAATTGTCTTTTACGTTTGTTTACATAAAGATGTAATTTGTGGACTATGCTGTCTGACTTCTGACTTTGAAAAATATGACATTGTCAATGGACAATACCCAGGGATGGTACCAGTGTGGATCTGACTACCTTATCCTTGCTAACTTTTATGCCAATTTCTGTTTGACATAGTTTACTACTAGCTATACCACTTCCAATTTGCGGTCCAGAACTACTGTATTAAGCACTTATCTTACTGTTAACTTTGGTCTGTAGGTTCTGGCTAGCTGTCCAGGAACTAAAGAAACGTCCCATCAGAGAAGTTCCAACTCGGGTTCAAGAGATCTGGCAGGAGTTTCTGGCCCCTGGAGCGCCCAGTGCCATCAACGTTGACTCCAAGAGCTACGACAAAACCACCCAGAATGTCAAAGATCCTGGACGCTATGCCTTCGAGGATGCACAGGTGCAAATGATACAAATACATTTAATTACATTTCTGTAGTTGTTTGTGTTATATACAATTTTACACTGCACATAAGTATAGTGTAAGTGACACAAAAGCAGCGTCATAACTCCTGGCAATATGTGAATTACAGCTTTGTTTTGGTGGTCAGTATAGCATTTTATTGTTTTTATGCAGCACAATGTGTTGATCATGTTTCTGATGCTTTTATAAATTTCTTTCACATTATGTGTCTCTACAACAGGAACACATCTACAAGTTGATGAAGAGTGATTCTTACAGCCGTTTCATCCGTTCCAGTGCCTACCAAGAGTTATTACAGGCCAAGAAGAAGGTTAAAAAAACCTCATAGCCTTTAATGTTTAAGCTTGAAAATAAGATAAGATGCAGAGAAGTACATGTAGATGACGGTGCAAGCTTACAACCTTTGTTGTTGTTTGTACATACACTGATTATGCAGTCTCTTGGTGATGTTAAAACCTTCCCCCATGGCACCCACAGTCACACCTTTTCAAAGTCTATTAAATCACACTTTAAACCCATTGCCAGTAATCCATTCACATACAAAACAAGCATGGAAGTTGCTGTTGCACTCACCTGTAGTGACATATTTTCTGCTACAGGCGCCGGTTTGATATAATTGTACTCACTCAAGTGTATACAGATATCTTTGACCACTAAGGGGCAGAAAATCATTGTAGATTTAGAGCAACACCTGCATCCAAATGCAGTTCTGTTTCTATTCCTTTTGGTTGTGGTTTGGTCTCCATTAACTCCTAAACAAAAGCTAGTCTGTCTTGAGCTGCAGAGTTAGATGGCACTCCAGGCAACTCCTTGAAATTACATGTAGTCATTTGTGTCATATTGCTTAGTGTAGGTTTAACTATATGTCTCCTACAAAATATACTATACTGTATCTGAAAGTGATATAAAATTCCTGAATACAGCGGAGTATGTGGTAGAATTGCTTAAAAGTGCAAAACAGGTCAAACCAAAGAACATGTCAAACAAAATGGCACCTGCATGCCAGCAATATCAATGAAAGAGAGAGTGACTACAACGTATTAATAGAGTCTGCTTCAGGTGTGGATGATGGAGTAGGTGATCAGGATTCTTGACAGGCTTGTAGAAACCATTATGAATAGCAGAGCCACAGAGACTATCATAACATGATTGATAATTCAGAATTATACAGGTATATCCATGTGCTTAAAATCTGCACTGTCTCACACCTCCTACATTTTCTCTGCTTGTCATTCTGACAAAGATGATTTTAATATTATAGCTAGAGTTTTGTTTTTATAAAATGTTTGGCTTTCAATAGCTTTATAATGATGGCAGAGAACTCTTTCTCTATTGTGTTTTTGAGGTAGTCTGAATGGAAAGCATAGCTCTTGTCTATCTAGCTTACGAATTGTTATACTCTACATATTATGATTTATGTATGAATCATTTGCATGGTAAACTTACTTCATTTAAAGTGTCTTTTTTGTTCCCCTAGAAAAGTAAGAACTTGTTCTGAAGGCTCTTGATTCCAGGTAATGTCCAGTGCAAAATGATGCATACTGTACTTGTCATTTAGTTATTGTATTGTAATGGCCAATCATTGTAGATATCTTGTCACAGCCACTATTTTTAGAACCATTTCAGGTTTTAAATACACATACTATAAGTAATGTTACAATTACATTCAGCTCAAACCTTAAATTTTCACAGTGCATGCAATATAACATTCCAGCACCATGTCCATGGCTGATCATTTTGTTATTAAACCCAAATTTAAATGTATTTATTGTCTTTCATTCCCACTTACATATTTAACTCAATCTCTCTTCTCACACAGGGGAAACCACTGACATCCAAGAGGCTGACCAGTCGTGTGCCATCATGCTAAAATCAATGCCATCTCTCTCTCTGGGACATGGAGAGGGGGACCATCTCATCTCTTCGTCATCATTGTCTGTTCATCGACTCTTGGCTCAGCTGGGCAATGAGCCGGCCGTCTGTTTGTCTGTTGTCCACCGGATGTTGCATGTCCATGGAGAGGAGGTTCCTTCTTCTCTCTCCTCTTACAGTTCCTGATAAATTTCCAGTATTCTCAGAAAGGAGGCACTGCTGGACTTGTGAGGACACTGACAGACTGGTGAGATGAAAAATATCAGATCCAGTGTTCCAGTTCCTTCTATCATAACAGCTGGATCGGAGCCCCCTCTCTCACTTCCAGCTGAAACAAATGATGTCAGAGAGAAAAAAACACATAGAAAAGATATATAAAATGACAACTTAAACTGATAAATCTAACCAATGTCATTGCTTTACATGATCTGAGGTCACAGATACTTTGTCACGCTATGGGAAGTGTTGTGCAGAATGAATATACTATATATATATAGATATATACATATATATTATGATTATTATGATTATTTATTGTGCATTTATTTTGCTTTGCATAATTTTATTTCACTACAACAATTAGCACATATGGTTTTCATTGCACTTGTATAGTCACATTGAAAATTACAAAAATGCTGTCTCCTGTCTTATGTAGAACATAATTCTTTGTTATTCTCTCCTGCATTTATTTTTATACCATATTTAAAGACACTTTTACTTACTTGTATTATTAAAGTTGGCCCTCTATCTGTTACTATGACCTGGGGTTGGATTATTTTGAACTATGCATACACACAAGTGTCGCATTAGCTGTGAAGATTTAGGGTAGCATTCATTCTGCAGGATTAAAACAATCTCAAGAACAGTGCTTGAACAATGCACTTTTGCTTTCTACCACTAGATGGTGTTAAATTATTTCCTACAGCAGTGATCTGCCTCCTCATCACAGAGCAGCAAAATATACCACAGCACTCTGCAGACAAATGACGTTTTGTCATGAAAAATTGTCATCATCCTCTGGTCTGCTGAAGGGGTTATTGTTCAGACTGTATCCCTCTGAGGTTTTGCAGGGTATGTTGATGTTTCAGCTCTTTGATGGCAGGAGTGACAGTCAGTGTTTTCAGTCTCTGTGCCCAGTGGTCAGCTTAGCAAGAGCCACAAAACAGACAAACATTATTGTCTCAGTTGCATCAAGGAATGCGAATTGTGGCATTTTTCAAAGCATCCGTTTAGTGTGTTGTCTGGGTACACGCATACAATGATTTATAGATTGGGGATTATGGGCTTTAATGTGATGTTGTCTGAGTGCCAATGAGAGAGGATAATTTAGAGTTTTTGTAGTAGATCATTGTTTCTTTTACAGTTTTGTCCTTTATTGGCTGTGGTGGCAAAATGCCATCCACTTCCTAAAAATGCAAATGTAAATGTTAAACACGGGAAGAGTGAAAGAAAATTTGGAATGGAAAATAGAGGACAAAGGAAAAGCTGTCATTTTGATAGGTTTGATATATCATGAATTGATGGGCATTACAAAAAAAGATATCAAAGAAAAATCTCAATAGGCAGAGAGAAACAAACTTAAATGAAAGAAGTAAAGCTTGGTTTGATTCACACAATGACCAGGGCCAATAGGATCCCTCCCAGTCTTGAGAAGGGAAGGGGGTGGTGGGGATTCAAACTCAGGCAGGCTTTACAGTGAGTCAAACACTCTCAAAGACAGACTACAGACAGTCTCCACAGCGCTAAGATATGGGCTTACTCTAAGTGAAACCTGGAACTTATCTTTTAAACCTACAAACAAGAAGACTTAAAAGAGAAAGTTAGACTGAGAGAGAAAGTAAGAAAGAGATACAACTTGCCCAGGAAGATGGAAAACTGATCGTGTCAAAAGCTTTGAATCTTTAGTGGGGGTAAAAGAGGAGCACGGACAAGCCTGAGGATACTACAGATTATGTTGCCATGGAAACCAAAACCTGGAAGCGGACGCAAGGACCACTGAAGGTGGACAACCTCCCTTGACTGCATCCTTGACACGTTACTGTCCCACTGAGAGGTACATAAACCATACTTCATATTTAATGCGATAACACCTATTTAAAACTTTAACACTATATTTAAGAATTAACAATTTTACCAGTTGCAAGAATTTTCTGAGGATGTTTTAAAATGTCAAATAGTACTACAAATTCCAAATTCATTCTATTTCTTTCATAAAAGTTCATGATGCACGATGATACACGTGGACATGTAAATTAGTCAACAAAATTTCAGAATACAATGATAAATGCTTTAAAGATGGACATTCTTTGCAGCGAATTTGAGGAAACAGGGATTTTTACCCTATGTTAAAAGTACCATGTAGCATTAGGATTTACTGAGAAAAGCGGAGATACAGTAAGTGAGTGCTGGTTCAACATATCCCACGTGAGCGCTTCCAACAAGTGGGCAGGAATAGACTGACGGAGATAGTGAGACTGAGTGACTCAGTGAGTCTCTGAATGACTAAGCGCAAAACCACGTAACCCGACCAACGGTAGTTGTACAGCTATTTTGTATTTCTGCCAGCAGTGAGGGTTTGGTTCCCACTGGGCCCACCCATAGAAAAAATCTATGCCTTCAAGGTACTGTAAGGTGTTCTGGATAAAAGTGTTTTCCAAATGACTATAATTAGTGGCTGGAGGTTCCAGGGAATTAGTGTTGTGAGTGAGAGAATTAGTGAGTGATGACAGTATTTTGTACTGTGCCTCTCAGTGAGATTAAGAGTCAGTTCACTTTTCCAGTGAATATGAAAAACAGAGAATGAGAGATAATGGTGTTAGTGTACATTACGAACCTGTATTCTCCGTGTACAAAATAATCTATATAATTTTTCTCTTTGTGCAAGTGTATATCCGTGTGTGTGTGTATTCACTTTTGTATAATTAGTCTATTTGTGTGTAGTCATGTGTATACTGAGGTGTATCCAAGTTGGTGTGTGAACATATGTGTGCATGTTCCTACAGTAAATGGTAGGCGGTTTGCCTTCTGATCCTTCTTACAGCTCTGGTGACTGCACCACCTTGTACAGTCCACTTTGATGTCAAATAGGATTTAGCACACAGACACATTGCACTTTCTTTAGCAACAGAAAACACTTCATTGTAAGCCTAAAGACGCTAAAAATAGTCCAACTTGTTTAAATCAGCCATAACAACATTCTTAACATGTGAAGTTTAGACATGAACAGGTACTAAGAAAACACTGAAGAAAGAAAATTAAAACAGCAGAGTAATACAGCATTTTGGCCAGTCGTGGCACATTTGTATGTAAAAAAAAAAACTGCCAGAGTGCCAGTGATTCCAAAGTCTTGCTGTGCAGCCAAACATTCTTCAAACCCACAGAACTTTATTTCAAGTTCTAAATTTTAGTGAGGATCCTAAAGTTTTCAAAGACACCTAATATATCTAAAATGATGCTCAAGACAATTAAGAATATTTCATGAAATGGAATGGTAAAGCCTTAAAAGTCTTGGGCTTGTAAAAATGAAATAGCTTCAATAAATATCTGAAACAAGCTGATACAGAATACAAATGTGATTTGGTCAGACAGAGTGACATAAGGCCATTTTAGCAACCCTAAAGTTACTTAAGGGGAAACAAAGGGGCAAAACTTTATGTTAAGGGATTAAACAAACAAGTGCAAATGGAAGGTGATGTTAATCACTACACCTAAGTAGTGCCATCCTGATCTGAAATGAGAAAACCTGTACTATCATAGCATCTCTAATTGTCCCTCATCCTCCACTAAAGCACTTAATGTTGCTGAAGCAAAGGAGTTGCCTTACATTCTTGCCAGTACTTAGCTTGGAAAGAATTATATATGGGCTGCTAGTCATTATCAAGATGGATTGTAGTGACAAATGGCTGCCCAAACTGCCTAAAGCAGCCTCCTGGCAATGTTGGCATTAGACACATCTACACAAAAAAGGCCCCAAAGGACCCCCCCCTCCCCCACAACTGTTAATGAGCCAACAGCCCGGCGTAGTTTGGGAAAATACAATCCGCAAATGCAGATAATGACATGGTTCCTCTTTGTGTAATTGGCTCCAAGAGAAAACATTTCATTTACCTCTACTTCCCTCTTTCTTTATATCCTGTGCATGTGTGTTTGAGTCTGTCGGTGTGTGTGTGTGTGTGTGTGTGTATGCACACACGTGTGGTCACATATGTGTGTGTGTGTGTGTGTGTGTGTGTGTGTGTATACAGCTACCCTCGTGTGATTGAGGTTTGAGCTGCACGGTGAATTAAATGCAGTTCTACTGTAATTAACTGCACTTACCAGTCTGTGTGTGAGACTTTCTGACGCACCAATAATTGAGGCATCAGGTTTTGTTTGTTTTAACCTGCCTTTGAAGACATGCTGGGAGGATGTTTCACATGGTTTAGTGGAAGTACATCTGTGTGTACAAATTTGAAGTCTTGAAATGATTCTTGTTTCTTTGCAATTCTTTAACAACTGAATCTCAGAAATATTAAAATATTCAGCAGCTAGACTGGATTTTCATGACTAATTATGGTCTTCATTTCACTTTGAGATTTGAAAAAAGACCCATTGTTATCCAGACAGAAAATATTACCACGGTATTATAATGCCATTCTGAAAAACAAAACATAACAAGTTCCCACTGATGATAATAGTTGTTTTCTTGTGTCTAGCTCAGCAGTCTCTCTGGTGTTTCTGGTATTTGTAATTTCATTAGAGGTCTGAATTTTGGAACCAAGGTCTGCCACAGTTTGGTGAAGCATGTCCCTCAAGTATTTGTGGTTCTGGTCAAACATAAAGCTGTGTTGTGGACAATATTAGTGTTTAGCAGACAGAAAGGTCCGGTTGAGTTCGGTCTCAGCATTAACACACAAAACCACAGTCTCCTTCCGTCTCCGGGACTCTGTGATGATTAGTGCTGTGTGTCAAGAAGAGACAGATAGAGTGACAGAGAGAGACAGATAGGGAGAAAAAGAAATAAAGCTTGTGGAGAGATATACAGCTCTAGGTGGAAGGCATGAAGCTCAAGTGGTGCTGGTTTTGTTTCCCAGTAGGTCATCTGTCCCACCATCTCTTCAGCCCCTTTCCTCTCTATCTAATAACCCCAACCACTAACTGCCCACCCATCCACCTCTGTGCTCCTCCCAAAGCCCCTGAATCCCTATCCCAAAACCACAATTTGTTCTGAAGCAGAGATTCATGAGGATAGCTTGGCGGGACCGGTACTATCACGCTTAGACTAAGTTTTGGAGTGGAGAGGCCATCCGTCATGCCCTGTGTACACAGTTGGTCAGGTCATCCCTCAAAAGTCCCCGGGGCTTTGCAGACTGTAGCTTACGAGTCACAGGGTGCCTCCTTAAGCGATGTATAGCGCGAGAACAGAGCCTGCACACAGAAGCAGAGCTTGTTTCCCTGTCCAGGGGTTCATGCATTTCAATACACAGTCAGCAGGAATGAGATGGAGCAGCTAAAGACAAATGGGAATGTGTTGTACATGGAAGGTAGATCACTGGAAGATGGAGTGGGGTCATGACTCCCTGATGCAGTAGGTGGTGGAAGGACCCAGCGGGAGTCTTTGGTTTAGTTATTCTAACCTCATGATGGGTGTGTGTGGGCGTGTGTGCTGGCTTGTGTGTGTATTATGCAAAAATGTGAGTGCCTACAGAAGAAGCACATATCTCAGATTGAGTTCATGTCCTGATGAAAATATCTGAGGAGTTATGATTGGCAAATAATAATTAATAACAAAGAAAACAAGAATTTGTCTTCAGGACATCCTCAGAAGAAAAATACTAAAATATCAACAGTAGACTTGATTGTAAGTATAGAACATTTAAATTTGATTTCTTGGCAGTGTACACAAAATCCCAAACACTTCCTTCCTCCATAGGTTTGATCTCTCAATGAAGAAAACAAGAAGAGATTAAAGAGATCTGATTTGCACAAGTAAGCCTTAAAAAGTGAAGTACTGTAGATCTTCTGTGTCCAACTCCAACATATCTCTTGATATCCTATAGAAAAGGTCTGGTAAGAATTCATACTACATCTCTTCTAGATGGACAAACAGCTGCTGTCTAGCTTACAGCAAGTGCTACCGGGATAGTGATATACAGACTTGAGTGCTCGTGCAGCTCGGACAGAACTGCCATGACCTCAGGGTCAAGGGAGGAGGCAAAAAACAGAGTGGATTATGATAAAGTCATTTGTTCTTTGTCAGAGTGAGTTGCAGGTCCTGGAATGGAAGAAAGGGAACATACAAATTTGCACAGCAAGGAAGAGTATGTGAATAAGAGCAGCCAATGGCCTTGAGGCAGTTTGGTTCTCTGTCAGAATTTCTGACTTGATGTCATGCAATGCTTGTCAAGAGCAACATCTGCGGGAAAGATGCTTGAGTGATGATCAAAAATGTACTGGCGCAAATACTGACGGTGGATACTCCATCCTGAATGTAGGAGGAATAATTGATCATAGTTCTTTTCTGGTGCTGGAATGATATAGAAGACAATATGGCGATTGTGGACACTACGGTTCATTCTCAGTTTAGCTTGATCCATAATATATCACCAAAGAGTAGAAGAGTGGACTCCCAAAGGGTACTGTAGAGTTCCCCAACTCTTCCCCTAATAACATGCAGATGGGTCTCTCTAATGCCTGTTTACATATCTGCAGCATAGTTCATGACTAAAGTAAGCAAAGCCCTAATTATTTTACCCGGCGACGGGACCAATAAAATCAACTTCCCCTTCTCATTATGGGTGTTTAAGTGTATCCTTTGATGGCAGGGCTTTGTTTATTTTTGGAAGAGTTGCGTAGCCGAGAGGAAAGCAAATAGAAGTAATGACACAGAGATGCTGACAAATGGGGGCCATGGTGATGGATTCATTTCCTCAATGATGCCTGGAAGGCTAGACTGTGAAGGTGGTTCAACATGAATGCACATTCACACAATTGCAAACATGACTGGCAATATTAATATCATGGTAGTATAACATGCATCATTTCATACTGTCTGAATTACTGTTACACCAGACTCAGTGTTAATAATTTTAAGATTCTGTTCATGCGACAACTGATGTTTTATTCTTCAGAAATCTTTTCTGTTTAGAAATGTAATGCATTGTAATGTGTCTTACTCTTTTTGCAGAATGCTGTGGAGAATAACTATCCCAGTCATACTGGCTGGGGTGCTCTGCATCACCGTAGAGACCAAAAAGTCCAGGCCCCAGGGATCCATCCCATCCCCACACAAGACCAAAGGGAACCTGTCTTCAGAGCGTCACCAGCGGCTATTGCAGCAGAAACCCGAGGTGCTGTCTTCCAGCAGGGAGGCCTTGGTGGTGACAGAGCGCCGCTACCTCCGCAGAGACTGGTGCAAGACCCAGCCTCTTCGTCAGACAATCAGCGAGGAGGGCTGCCGCAGCCGCACTGTAGTCAACCGTTTTTGCTACGGCCAGTGCAACTCCTTCTATATTCCCCGTCATATGGGCCCCAGCTCGGGTCAGGGTCAGAATCGAGGCCAAGCCTCTGGTTCTGGAAGGAAAAGCCACAGCAAGGCCCAGGAGCCGTTCCAGTCCTGCTCCTTCTGCAGGCCACACCGCATCACTCAGCTCACAGTGCAGCTAGACTGCCCAGACCTGCAGCCCTCTTTTAGACACCGTAAGGTACAGAGGGTCAAACAATGTCGCTGCATGTCTGTGGATGTCAGTGGCCATGGGAAACTGTGAAGAACTTTTAAAATTGAAATGACATAGAAGTATTGTCAAAGGCTGAAATGGCCATACTTTGCCAAACAATGACTGGCTTCAAGTTGAACTATTCTTCATCATGTTGTACAAATAACATCTTCCCAACATCCCACAATAAAATGGCATGAAACATTGAACTGGTATTATTAAACAAAGACTCAACATTTAATCAGAGACTGTAATGTGACATGTTTTTCTGCAGGTGGATCTATCACACAGTTTGCCAGCAATGTTTTTACCAACTATATTGGACATTTACGGTGTTTTACAAGTATTGTATCTGTTATCCTGTATCTTTTCCTTAACTTATATTTCCCAGATGATACACACCTTGATGTCAAGGAAATGATTTAAAGAAACAAAGCATCACAGCAATGACCAATGACATCCATCTGCTTGTACACAAGCATGGTTGTCTACTGTACATTTGCCACTAATATACTAGCCAGTAGGAAAAACATACTGCAGCATGTGTAATGGAGGTGCAATGCAATATATACAGTATATATATATATATTTTATGTATGTGAAAAGTATATTAAATCTATTTCATATAAAAAAAAAAAAGTGGTGTTTAGACTGCATGTAGTTCTGTGCCACTTAATATCACAGCTGGAAAAATGAAAACAGGAAACCATCAACAGCAGAATTTTTATTAAAAAAATGATGTAATTTCTTTTTATTCAATAAATATATTTTTTCATGGTCAAGGGTATTCAATCAAAACATATTGTTAGTATTGCACATGATCACGTCACATGGTCCTATTGCCCTATTAGCATATGGGAGTTCACACACTCAAATGTAGTTGGAAAGGCAAAACTGCATAGTATTTTGCTTAAAACATAAAGCAAGTTGACAATACTGTGGAATAAAACAAAATTAGGTCTGCATCAGATCACACTGCTTAGGTATGCACAGCCTTTTGGATATTAAACCACAATGCGGAAGGTGCTGTATGTAAAACATGTATAATCATTAATAGGTTCTGAAACACACATGATGGAACTTGCATGTCATGTTTCAGTCCATGTAAAACAGATTTTCTTCTTTACATGTAACATTTAAATACAGATGATATGTCTACAGCACTCATTTGACCTCTCCTCTGTAAGATAAGGCACTTTCTATCTGGCAGGTGATCTATACCTATCTTATACAAATGTTATAAAATTCTGTGCTTTTCACCATTAAGGAAGGAGACATAAAGAGGGAGTGTCCATGCCATCCTAATAAACTAGGTTTGGGAATTGCACTAAGAAGAAAACAGCCTACATATGGCTTATAAAATACTGAATATAGTGTTACAATTTTCAGACTCCAATGAGCATTTTCTGGCGAATGACTCAACCACATTTAATCATCTCAGCTTAAGGGTGTCTTTTGGTAGCAATATTTCATTTAATTGTGCAAGTGCTATCAAAGGGGGGCTAAGAATGTGATTTTTCATTCCACTTTTAAACAATATTCACATAATATCCACTTTGAACCAACTCACAATAAACCACAGGTCTAAATCAATTGAAAACAAATACTGGAAGCAAATAAATGTAAAAATGACTGATGAGTCATTGTCAGATTGTACAAACAGTGCTTGTGCAATAGGCTTAGTGATGATAATTTTCCATTCTCTGCGTCAGATCTTCTGACCCAGCTTTGCTTTCTGTGGAATAAAACAAAAATGGGTCTGAGTTATTAACAGCTGGCAGCATGATTGGCACTCAGAGTGTTGTTTCTTCAACACCCTGACACCAGTTTGAAAGAAACAGACAATTAGGGGGACACAACCAAGGGAAGTAAAAAAGAAGAAGGCAAGTACCGTTGGAAAAAAGCACACAAGACCAAATAGTGACACGAATTGTAAGAACGTACTATTCCAGTTGCATGTTTAGGTTTCACACTGTAGGAAGCCTTCTCCCTGGCCTGTTTGAAGCACTCTTCTGCCTTTTTCACACTGAAAAAAGATCAATAACAATCATCAGTCATCCTACGGAGACCTCAAAAGCAGCAGAAAAAAAAAATAAAAAAATCTATGGACACAATCATTCACACTGGTACAGTGCCTTGCGAAAGTATTCGGCTCCCTTGAACTTTGACCTTTTGCCACATTTCAGGCTTCAAACATAAAGATATAAAACTGTAATTTTTTGTGAAGAATCAACAACAAGTGGGATACAATTATGAAGTGGAACGAAATTTATAGGATATTTCAAACCTTTTTAACAAATAAAAAACTGAAAAATTGGGCGTGCAAAATTATTCAGCCCCTTTACTTTCAGTGCAGCAAACTCTCTCCAGAAGTTCAGTGAGGATCTCTGAATGATCCAATGTTGACCTAAATGACTAATGATGATAAATAGAATCCACCTGTGTGAAATCAAGTCTCCGTATAAATGAAACCTGCTCTGTGATAGTCTCAGAGGTCCGTTTAAAGCGCAGAGAGCATCATGAAGAACAAGGAACACACCAGGCAGGTCCGAGATACTGTTGTGG
>NC_060164.1:18757694-18840625 GCF_021292245.1 Micropterus dolomieu
CAGAGAGCATCATGAAGAACAAGGAACACACCAGGCAGGTCCGAGATACTGTTGTGGAGAAGTTTAAAGCCGGATTTGGATACAAAAAGATTTCCCAAGCTTTAAACATCCCAAGGAGCACTGTGCAAGCGATAATATTGAAATGGAAGGAGTATCAGACCACTGCAAATCTACAAAGACCCGGCCGTCCCTCTAAATTTTCAGCTCATACAAGGAGAAGACTGATCAGAGATGCAGCCAAGAGGCCCATGATCACTCTGGATGAACTGCAGAGATCTACAGCTGAGATGGGAGACTCTGTCCATAGGACAACAATCAGTCGTATACTGCACAAATCTGGCCTTTATGGAAGAGTGGCAAGAAGAAAGCCATTTCTTAAAGATATCCATAAAAAGTCTCGTTTAAAGTTTGCCACAAGCCACCTGGGAGACACACCAAACATGTGGAAGAAGGTGCTCTGGTCAGATGAAACCAAAATCGAACTTTTAGGCAACAATGCAAAACGTTATGTTTGGCAACACAGTAAGTTGTAAAAGCAACACAGCTCATCACCCTGAACACACCATCCCCACTGTCAAACATGGTGGTGGCAGCATCATGGTTTGGGCCTGCTTTTCTTCAGCAGGGACAGGGAAGATGGTTAAAATTGATGGGAAGATGGATGGAGCCAAATACAGGACCATTCTGGAAGAAAACCTGATGAGTCTGCAAAAGACCTGAGACTGGGACGGAGATTTGTCTTCCAACAAGACAATGATCCAAAACATAAAGCAAAATCTACACTGGAATGGTTCACAAATAAACATATCCAGGTTGTTAGAATGGCCAAGTCAAAGTCCAGACCTGAATCCAATCGAGAATCTGTGGAAAGAACTGAAAACTGCTGTTCACAAACGCTCTCCATCCAACCTCACTGAGCTCGAGCTGTTTTGCAAGGAGGAATGGGCAAAAATTTCAGTCTCTCGATGTGCAAAACGTACCCCAAGCGACTTACAGCTGTAATCGCAGCAAAAGGTGGCGCTACAAAGTATTAACTTAAGGGGGCTGAATAATTTTGCACGCCCAATTTTTCAGTTTTTTATTTGTTAAAAAAGTTTGAAATATCCTATAAATTTCGTTCCACTTCATAATTGTGTCCCACTTGTTGTTGATTCTTCACAAAAAATTACAGTTTTATATCTTTATGTTTGAAGCCTGAAATGTGGCAAAAGGTCGAAAAGTTCAAGGGGGCCGAATACTTTCGCAAGGCACTGTAAATTTCACTATTTCACCATAAAATAGAAAGACAATACAAAAATTCCAGCTTGGACTGTCAAAACTATGGTCATGTATTATTTGGACACAACAATCTCTGTTTGTCAAAACGCCAGTCTTCCCATTTGAAATGACTCACTCTAGTTTACTACTGCATGGAGAGTGCCAGCAGTGTCGCTACTCATTTGTGGATTAAAAAAGACAAATGATCATTGAGGGAGTACAACAATTTATGCCAACAGCTTATACAGCTCATTACTTTATGTGCCATGTTTGCAGGTGAGGATTAATACCTATAGTTTCACTGCAGTCTAAATAGAAAACCAGCAGAGAGAGAACTGGGATGATTGCCTATGGCAAAGGGCAAAGAGTTGATGCTTTCAGTTTTGTTTTTATTCTTTCCTACTGAACAAGCAACCCTTGTAACATTTTGCTTCTCTTACAAATACATGTAACAATTCCATCTTTATTGGCATAATGGACCAATTTGCTTTTGCAATATCTTTATATTCATCAAACCACTGGAAGCTAACTGGATGCTGCATGTGTTCTTTTCATTACTGGGGTGAAGGCAAAGATCTGGGTCATTTAACCTCTTTTCCCTTCATGAATTTGAATGAATCTGATAGGATCTTCAGTGAACACGAGATGTACTGCAAGTTATTAATGGTTTGGGAACTTACGCTTGGAGGAAATTCTAAATGTAGGAACATTGGTGCATCTCTGATGACATTTCAAATGGTCAGAGAGTGGAGGACCCTTCCCAAAGACGGGGGAAAATGAATGAAAAGACTCCATAGGATTTGATTTTAGGACAATAGGTTCCGAAGAAGGTGTCTGTATCAAGTATAAAGTTGCATTCTGCAACAGGAGAACTTGTCTTCCATCATATTCTCACCGTTCCTTTAACATCAGGTTATTCTGCTTCTTCCACTGGTCTTTGAAATCAGTGGAAAACTCGTGCCAAATGGAGAAGAAAGTATTGAGAGAAACCTCTTTCTCTCCTCCTTTGGGTTTAACTGAGAAGGACACGCTCAACTCCAAGAAGCTGAGGACAGAGAACAAAAACATTACTTCAAGACCAAACTGTTACAACATGAGATTACAGAAACCTACACCGAATATTGTGAAACCTGGCCATGCTAAGCAAATATGCAAAATATTAAAGTTAATCTTGGAATAATGTGGTTTTTAGGGGAGTAGAGTAACATAAAAACTCCAAACCAATGATGACTGTGCATTTCAGAGAAGAACTGAGTACATGAAATGGACTTATTACTGCTAAAGGAGCATTAGTCATTAATTTTTTTCTGACGGATTAACTTCCACTAAATAAAACACTCATATACATTGTTTAAAGTTGGCACTCCTCTCCCTGGTGTATATAAGCCTCTGTGTTAGGAGACAACCACAGATGTAGCAAAAGCAAAGCGTGAAAATGGTAGGGGATGACACATGTTAAAGTGTTAAATGTGGTGGCCATTTGCAGTGGATCAATACAGTGGACAGGTTGGGGTCTCTTTGTTTGGAGTGTGCTATAGGAACACATTCCTAGCCAGCAGTAACAGAAGCCTGGAGCCAAGGCTGTCTACTCTCGCTCCGCTTAGATAAACAACATAGACACTGCACAGGGGGCCTCCTGTCTTCTGAAGGCCTGGCATGATGGCCCTGCACCTTTCATGTAACTGAAGGAATCAGAAGCCCTAACTACTGACAAAAGAGCAAGATAATATTTCGCCAGGACAGTGAGAATATATCACTTAAATCTGTATTGGATTGCATTGCATTATTCTCAAATTCAGAACAGTGATCATGGTTTTGACACTTCAGAAAAGACCAAATGTAAACCCATGAAAGGGAACATAAATACATGCATTTATCTTCCAGGTGAAGAAGCTGTAGGAACATGCATAAAGATAAAGAAAGCTCTTACATCTTCTGAGTGTCTCCCAGCTGCTTCTCTTGTGTTTCCAGTTCAGTTTTTGCTATGAAGCAAAGCATAAGTAAATACAGGATTAGATTAGGATTAGGACAAAAACAGGATTTTCTGTTACGTACAAAATACATCTTTCACCTACAATGCAACTTGTATAAAAGGAGGATTCCACATGTCACCATTGCTTAAATCAACAGTCATCTTCAAGGTCAGTGCTGTGCCACCAGGTAATTATGTGTTGGATTGTCCGCTGTTGCACAACTGACAAATGAGTACTGCAGATTGCAGGACAAGTGCTTCTTTGTGCAGGGTTACATCGAAAAGAGACAGATGACTCTGTGTGTGTGTGTGTGTGTGTGTGTGTGTGTGTGTTTTTGTGAGGTGTGAGAGTAAAAGAGAGACAGCGAGAGGGTAAGAAAATGGAGTTGGACACCATGGAACACATTAGGAGAAATTTCCAGCAGGCCACAACATTTATCTTGGTGGGCCATCAGGATCATTTTGACTGCATTATAAATTATGATATATGAGAACAGCAGTGAAATGTGACAGCCTCAGTCAGGAAAATGTTTTGGGTTACTACTTATCAAATTTTTGATCCATGGCTTTTTCAAATATGAGAGAACAGTAATGGAGTCAATCAAGCTGTATTGTTTTGCTGGTCTATATCTTCACTTTGCTGCTGTATGTATGTCAAAAGGTTAGACATTAAAGTCTCTTAGATAGCTTCTTTGTCCCCTCAAGGTCAATTATCTAAACTGCAGCTGACGTAAACTGTCAAATGATCAGAAATGACCTAGCCTCATCCAAGACAGAAACAACAGTAGATGGGACAGAGAATCTTTCCTGGCACCAATCTGTATTCTGCTCTCATCCCAGGAATATCTGGTTGCTACATGTAATCGAAGCTAGAACAACCTGTTGATACCAGCACTATGCTTTATCATTTCTCAGTGATAAATCTCTGTGACTGCTTGCTATAGGCCTCCATTGTTGCTACTTCTAGAAACAATGAATATCAATTCAAAGAGATAAACTCTGACACTCTTAGATACATTTTCCCTAACACTGAGCCATTCAGTATCACTTCAATATGATTAATTGTGTTCTTATCTACTTATAGTGTAGTGATATGATGATATTGTGGTATCGTGGGGAAGGATGGCTGATAAACATTGCATCTACAACAAAATAGACAAAAAAAATGTCAATGAAAAAATTATATTTTAAAAAAGGTGTCAGTTCTTTGATCACATTATGGAGTTCAACATAATAAAGATTAACATGTATATTAAATTTAACCACATGGTGTATGTTTCACGTTCACTTTAACCATATTGGCCTACATGATGTGACATCCCAAGTAGCAGAATTGTAGTTGGTAGAAAAGGGACGGAGAGTTTGACATCAGTCTTACTAATCTTCATGTCCATCAGAAACAGATTATCACATGGCCAGTGCTCTCTCACTAGCCACAGCGACTCCATCAAAGGCCTGCATGCATGAGAATTTGTGAAGCAAGCGGGGAAAATCGGGCTAGACCAAACAGCCGAGCTCCAACAAGTCCGCTCCCACTGTTATTCTGTGGTTAGTTTCATGGTCAGAAAATAAACAAAAGCGGTTTAAACTGTGGAGCCAGAAACAGTTTAACCCCAGGCATTTTAGAAATTACAGAAATAACAAAAATAAGACATTTGGCTGTTGTTCTTTTTTCACTGCCGCAGTGGAGGAACCCCAAGAATCCCGTCTGGAGCCTTCAGAGTCACATGTCCATGTTACGGTGCTTACATTCTGCTCTCAAAGGAAAAACCTCGTCATTTGCATCAAAGAGAGAGCTCCCATATTTCTCTCAAATACAGAGAGAGAGGGGTAAAGAGAGGGGAGAGGTGGAAATGGTAGAGATGCTTTCATCTGTAGACTTCCTTCAAAATGGACAGTGAGCATTACAGCGGAAAAACATATGCTATATATTATACTCATATCTGAATACAAAAGCAGTTGGAAGAGAAGTCTGTGAACCGGGTCCTTCAGAAAGATTGGTCACAGTCAACTGAATGTAGCCAGGGTCAAAGCCAATGCTACGTGAAGAATGACATTTATCTTGTTACGTTAAAACGAGCATAACAAACTAAGTCTTATACCTTTGAAGTGGACCACAATATCCCAATATTGTTGTACTGTACACTCACCTAAAGGATTATTAGGAACACCATACTAATACTGTATTTGACCCCCTTTCGCCTTCAGAACTGCCTTAATTCTACATGGCATTGATTCAGCAAGGTGCTGAAAGCATTCTTTAGAAATGTTGGCCCATATTGATAGGATAGCATCTTGCAGTTGATCACCACCACCACCAGCCTGCACAGTGGTAACAAGGCATGATGGATCCATGTTCTCATTCTGTTTACGCCATATTCTGACTCTACCATCTGAATGTCTCAACAGAAATCGAGACTCATCAGACCAGGCAACATTTTTCCAGTCTTCAACTGTCCAATTTTGGTGAGTTCTTGCAAATTGTAGCCTCTTTTTCCTATTTGTAGTGGAGATGAGTGGTACCCGGTGGGGTCTTCTGCTGTTGTAGCCCATCCGCCTCAAGGTTGTGCGTGTTGTGGCTTCACAAATGCTTTGCTGCATACCTCGGTTGTAACGAGTGGTTATTTCAGTCAAAGTTGCTCTTCTATCAGCTTGAATCAGTCAGCCCATTCTCCTCTGACCTCTAGCATCAACAAGGCATTTTCGCCCACAGGACTGCAGCATACTGGATGTTTTTCCCTTTTGACACCATTCTTTGTAAACCCTAGAAATGGTTGTGCGTGAAAATCCCAGTAACTGAGAAGATTGTGAAATACTCTACCCGGCCCGTCTGGCACCAACAACCATGCCACGCTCAAAATTGCTTAAATCACCTTTCTTTCCCATTCTGAAATTCAGTTTGGGGTTCAGGAGATTGTCTTGACCAGGACCACACCCCTAAATGCATTGAAGCAACTGCCATGTGATTGGTTGATTAGATAATTGCATTAATGAGAAATTGAACAGGTGTTCCTAATAATCCTTTAGGTGAGTGTAGGTGTCAGATTGAGAGAAAAGCTTGACATTTTCTCGTGGATTTTGCCGTAACAATATCTACAGTCGAACAAAAATATAGTAGTAAGTGTTAGCCTCTGTTAGATGATATTTTTCTGTTTTTAGCTTGCTCTCATGACGTCTACAGGAGATTTTTAGCCATGATAGCGGCATGGCACTAGGGATGGCAACGTAGGTTTGCCAGTCCACCCCTTTGGTCCAGAGTGAAATCTCTTGGCAACTACTGGATGGACTGTTACGGAATTTGGTACGTACATTCAAGGTGCCCAGAGGAAAAACTCAACTATTTTGCTGACCCCCTGATTGTCCATCTAGCATCTCCAGCAGGTCAAGGTTTTCATTTATCTAGTGAAATATCATGTGCTTGATGGATTGGCACAAAACCTTTCCTCTTGCGCTATGAGATTGCAGTTTGTAGTTTCATCTGACTTTTCATCTAGCGCCACCATTACCATGCTAACACACTAAACTAAGCTGGTGAACATGGTAAATAGTATACCTGCTAAACATCAGCATGTTGGCATTGTCATCCATTAGCATTCAGCTCACAGCACAGCTGTGTGTACAGCCTCAAGGAGCATGGCTGTAAACTCTTAGTCTTGTTGGAATGAAAGGGCAATTGAGGAGGAAATGCTCATTTGCATTCAAGTTATCGTCATCATCTTAACAGCCTTCTTGGTAAACACGTCTCTGTGAAGGTTTTGAATTCCTAATATAATAATTAGGAAAGAATCAGTGATAGAAAGACACAGGAAAGCAAAGGGGTACTTGTAATCTCTCGGTCATTCATCTGACAGAAAAAATACAGAACTTTGTTATTAGAATGGAACAGCAGACTCAGTGGAAAAATAAAGGACGTCAGGAACTAAAGAAAAAAACAGGAAAAGGGATAAATATGACAAACATAATACCATGACGTCAAAAGTACTAAGCAAAAGGGATACGGTGCAGAACAAGTCAGTTTTATTCCAGTCTCTCAGGCATCCAGTTCTGTTCAGTCAATTTAACAGGTAGCTTGACAGGTTCACCTTTGGCCAACCTGAATCTACCTTTATGGCAGAGCAAGATGTACTTTATAAGGCAGAGATCAAGATAAAAGACCCAGCTACCAAGTGCAACAATAATCCGTCAAAGCAGATAGGCATCCTTGAAACAATAGCTGTGAGTTATTCAATACACGCAGGAATAAACAGACATCCCTATGGAAACGACATTGAGTGAACCCTCGTGTGTGTATATCACCCAGAAAACAGCATGAAACAGATTTGGAAATGTGTCTGCCAACAAAGAAGACTTAAATCATTCTGATTGATGAGCTGCTACACATACTCTTACACCACAGAAGCATTTTCAGCTTTGATATACCAAGGGTATACCAGTACAGAATACTTTTTGAATCAGGAGGGATAAATTATTTGGCCCTTTAAGTTTTAACTCCTTGTCTAATGGTAAACACAGATGAACAAAACATATGTTTAAATAGACTGACCATCACCTGCTTTATCATATTTGAGGCTTTTTCGGATTGTTAACAAATGACATGAAAAGACCAGAACTAACATGCAATGCATTGTACCAACTACAAATACTCCACTGTCCTGTCTGTGGTGCTCAGCCCCAAGCCAATTTATTCCTGCTAAACATATGAATATTTTAAAAAGTGTTAAAGGAACAAGAGTTAATGGTGTATTTGAGTTTTTTATGGCAGCAGAACCGTGTATACTGGACTCAAAATAGGCTACAGTTTCCATGTTCAGGTTAATGAAGGAACATTTCACCCAAAGCAAAAGGTGTGCCCACTGATGCATTCTCAATAGTTTTTGGACAACAATGGAGGATATAGCACAGAACAATAACATATCAGACTCTGGCTACACAGACACTTGTTAGTAGGATCAGTTCATTGTTGGTTTTCATGGGATTTGTTGACAAGAAGAAAAATACAGCATATCACTGGACTCATGCTTTAATGAGACTGGTAACAGTCTAATCAATCATCAGTTTCAATTGATTTGGAAAACAGGCTCACCTTGGCTAAGAAATCCTTCCATCTTGTCCTTAAAGGGTTGCAGGTTCTCTTCAGAGGACAGCTTGCAAACTTTCTCCGTCTCAACTGAGCATGCTGAAACAACAAGAGATGACCATGATGAGACGGGGAGAAGTCTTTCAGAGCAATAATATCTTATGCAGCACTTCTGTTGTCATTACAAACGTTGCAGTGCACTTTACCCTGGTTGAGATTGCTTTGGTAAATCTCTACTGAATTTCTGCTGAATAAGTGTTGGCAAAGACATAATGACCCCTCGTAATGACTAATAAGGCACCCCCACAGAAACCAGGAAGGCCTGTGCTCTGATCCTGGGAGAAACTTATCATCACACTCTATCTGCAACCATAACGGTTACACAAACTCAACTCAAGGCCTTAGTGGTGGAGAGGCCACGAGACACTTAGGGGAACAGGGAGGTCGGGACTGGGAAAGTGGTAATTCATAGACCATATGGTGCCTCGACTAAAAAAGGTACATAGTGAGCTCTCTCCCCTGTGTTGCTTGCTGATGTCCATCGGGCCAGCCAAAGCCATTTCTGCGCCGCCTACCTTTCGGAACCCCCCTCTGGGAACTGTCATCGAAGCCCAGGTCTGTTAGAGCACTCATCTGCCTCTGCTAGGTAATGAAGAGGTCTGCAGGTAAAGCATGTGATGATGTATTTATGTACGGCTAGCATGTGCCACTGCCACTGGGGTCGAAGCAGACGCTAGTCCATTTCCCCAGTGAGCAACTCCATCTTTATGAATTGCAAATAATGAACAGCCTAAAGAATCATTATGGCAGAGGAAAAACAATATTTGGCAACACGGATCAGGCACCTGATTGGTTTAGCAGCAAAGATACATAAAACATGATAGAGAACAGACCAGCTTTGGGGAATTGTTGATTGAGCTGCAAGCACACAAACTGCGTATTGTACAAAAATACACTGTCGTTTTTTACCACCTGTAGGGCCTTCAGTCCTTTGGAAAGTGTTCTGAGTGTTAAGGGACTTGAGACAGAGTAATGAAAGAGAATATTTCCCAACTGGCTCTTTTCACTCAACCAATCAGTTCAGCATCTCAAGAATAATCCCATTTCCACCCTTTTTTCTGAGGTCTCGATGTGCAATAGCATAAACACAATCCTGGCACAGCGTTTTTTATAAGCCTCTTTTATATGGTTACTGATTTTATACAATGTATGTGTTTTCTATATGTTTAATACAACAATGCAATATACTAAACTCCCTAATACTCTCATCATGTGAGTTTTGACTGACATCAAAACCCAATAAATCGTCAGTTCAATGGGAATTCTGAAGCCCAATTTGTTGGCTTTGTTTTCCCCTCTAAAGTTATATAATAGATTAATCATGTGTATCGGTTCCGGAACTGATTGAACAACTGACGAATTAATAAAATTAAAGAATTAAAGAGTCAGTCAGCGATTTTAGCCAATTTCTATCAAATTAGTCCATCCATTAATCATATTTAGGACCCCAAGGGGAAATACATGTGCAGGAGTATTCTGAAATTCTCTACAAAACAGGCTCAATGTGTTGAAGGTTTGCGGCCTGCAGGGTGAGCCATCTTAGATCAAAGGAGAGCTTCTTTCAGTTCAGTGAATAACTGATGAACCTTTGGTAGTGTATGCTAGTAGTGAAAGTTCCCTGACCTTGCCCTCTGTATATTTTGATCTCTATTTCATGAGGACAGCAAAGGCACACCAGGTCCAACAGGGGTCTACAGCTGACAAGTCACATCTGCTTCTGGTTAGCTCGTCTGTATGACAAACAGATGTTATCTCTCTGTTGACCCGCATCTACGAGGCACACTCAAACATAGTTGGTCAGGTTTGGAAAATAATTTCCAATTGTGCTAGTAGATTGTGCATGGATAAATACATAAATTATTGCAACATAAATTTCCATATGATGGTATTTTAAACATGATATGACACCAACTAAAATAATTTGCTGGATATTGCATGGTTTACTAGCTGGTAAGCTTGTTGTAAAAATGCAGTTTAGAGATTTTGGATATGCTCACAAGGGTAATATCTCTTACATTTAGCTGACGCTTTTATCCAAAGCGACTTACAATTGCTACTCATGTCAGAGGTCGCACGCCTCTGGAGCAACAATGGGTTAAGTGTCTTGCTCAGGGACACAGTGGGAATCGAACCTGGATCTCCCACACCAAAGGCAAGCATCTTATCTATGCGCCATCACCACTCAATATTATGGAACATGGGTTGATGACCATCCATACCATTGAGGTCTTTCCTCAGCTTGCGCAGATCTCTTTGAAAGTCCTCAAACTTCATCTGGGAGGCCTGGAACAGGTCCTGGGGCTCGGGCAGAGGGTAGACACAAGTCTCTTTGCCAGCATCCTTGTAAATCACAACACACATTCATGGACAAAAAAACCCAAAAAAAACACACACACCAATGTCAAAGTCAATTTTCTTCAAATGGGAGAGGGCCTCTACTGTACACAAGATTTAAATAAATGTCTTCAGAGACCTGCATGTACAGTCCAAACATCCCAGAGAAGCTATAGCTGAAACTACAGCAGATAATGACCATTAAGCTTGGTGCAGAAAGAGCACAGCAATTCTCTCTATCAGAGTTACTACAGGGCCATTATGAGTGCTAGAGCCATGTCATGCAGGTTGATTTTGGCATGCAGCACTCTACTGAGTTCATCTCATCTGGAGAACCTAATTATTTACACTAGCGCTCCTTTGGATGCTGTGCCAATGAACAGACTGCAGGTTTGAATGAACCCAGACCAAAGCAGAGCAAGAGCGGGAGATGAAGAGTGAAAGACAGAAAGAGAATTAAAAGAGAGCCAGAGGAGGAGAGAGATTTGTTTCTGTCCTAAATGAGGAAAGAGAAAATAAATAATTTGATAAAGGATAAGCCATGGTATCCTCTGGCAAGAAAGGAGATGAAAAGAGAGCTCTGGAAGGATTTCTAAGCAAATCAGACTAAAACAGAAAAGTGATTCAAATAAACAGGAACCAAAACATACCTCATCAAAGTGCTTTAGATAGTAAGCAACAATGTAGGACAAAAGACTCTGGGAGTTATCCTGAAAGAAAGAAAAAAATCCAAATAAATAAACCAAATTCCCTTTATTTATTAATTTAATCATTTTGAAGCAGGACGTTTTAATTTGGGCAAGACAAACAAGTATAGAGACAGCAGTCATAAAAGCTGGGGATAAATCATGACATTGTAAGAGCAATACAACAAAACACAACTGTGCTGGGCTGACTGTCATAACTCAGAGTTGGTGGAAAGTTTGATGTTCTTTGTGGATACCTTTGTCGGTCCACCACCACAAAAACACAAACCACTCTGTCCTTATATGGCAGTGCCAAGGGCACACTGAGCCCGTTGTGATACTGAATAAGAACAGTAAACAGAATGGCCTCTCCTCTAAATCTGCACAGCTATGGTCCTCATGTTTTTCTGCAATGAAGGTCCCTTTCAACTTGTGGACTCTCAGTTCTGGACTCAACCATAGGTGGACAAGTCCAGATCAACATTTAGAGTGACCATTTTCCCCACACCACTTACACTGGTCAAAATTATACACGCAACACTTTGTTTTTGCCCCCATTCATCATGAGCTGAACTCAAAGATCTAAGACCTTTTCTATGTACACAAAAGGCCTATTTCTTTCAAATATTGTTCACAAAACCGTCAAAATTTGTGTCAGTGAGCACTTCTCCTTTGCCGAGATAATCCCTCCACCTCACAGTTGTGGCATATCAAGATGATGATCAGACAGCATGGGTATTGCACAGGTGTGCCTTAGTCTGGCCACAATAAAAGGCCACTCGAAAATGTGCAGTTCCATCACAATGCCACAGACATTGCAAGTTTTGAGGGAGCGTGCAATTGGCATGCTGACTGCAGGAATGTCCACCAGAGCTGTTGCCTGTGAAATTGAATGTTCATTTCTCTACCATCTCTACAGTCTCCAAAGGTGTTTCAGAGAATTTGGCAGTACATACAACCGGCCTCACAACGCAGACCACGTGTAACCACACCAGCCCAGGACCTCCACATCCAGCATCTTCACCTCCAAGATTGTCTGAGACCAGCCACCCGGACAGCTGTTGCAACAATCGGTTTGCATAACCAAAGAATTTCTGCACAAACTGTCAGGAACCGTCTCAGGGAAGCTCATCTGCATGCTCGTTGTCCTCCTCGGGGTCTTGACCTGACTGCAACTTCGCACAACCACTGAGGTGGATGGATTATCTTGGCAAAGGCGAAGTGCCCACTATCACAAATATTTGAGAGAAATAGTCCTTTTGTGTACATAGAGAAAGTCTTAGATCTTTGAGTTCTGCTCTTGATTAATGGGGCCAAAAACAAAAATGTTGTGCTTATAATTTTGTTCAGTGTATTTTCTAGTACAACATGAATTACAGAAAAAGGTGTTTTTTTGGGTGCACATAAGTTACATAGGTTTGGCTCCTTTATTTACTTATTTTATACAAATATATACATACATGCCCAGTCCTCTGTTTGCTTGTGAATAACACCTAATTAAGCTGCTGCACTCTCTTGTAGAGTGAGTGATGTTTGGTTTTACTCCTGTAAAACGAACTCACACTGCTCTTAACGTCCTTCAGTTTGGGCAGAATGTCCAAGGTGAAGCCATCAGCCTGCCCTCGAGACCGATTACCTCCGTTCATGAAGTTGCCAAAAGCCAGCACCAGGCCAAGCACCTGCAATACAAACTCACCATTCTGGAGAGTCTGGTGCACGCGCACACAGACAAATGAGATGAAGAAATGAAGGTGAAATTGAATGACAGAAAAAAAAAATGATATGAAAAGAAGGCCAGTCTCTCACCTTGCATACTCTCTGAAGGATTTCGATTTTGCGGAGGATTGAGGTGATACATTCATGGAAAGTTGACTGAAACAGGATGCAGAACACTCGTTCAGAGAAGTTGGGGATTTGAGATAACTGGAATAGAAACCTGATGAAGGCACAAAATCAGTCACCATAATACACAGCTCTCATTTAATAGGTTTGGTTCAAGAAGGTAGGTTTGGCTCTTACTGTTCAGGCTTGTCCAGTGGCTTGGCATCCTCCTTGTCTTTGGCTGATTTTATATGCTTTTTAATGCCATCAAGCTCATCAGCTTGAGCTCTCTGTCAAATGAAAATGCAGATTAAGTTAAAATGCATTTTTGATTGCACTTGCATATAGGTGAATGCAATCGAAAGGTACTTAGAGTACAGCATATCATGAAAATTTTGAAATTTATGTATGAATAATGTCATGATTAAAGCCTCAGTTTAGGATTTGATTTGAGTAAAAAAAAAAATAACTAAGTGTAATACTAGCTGATCAAAACAGTATACGCATAGTTTGATCAGGGAAAATAGAGCCCTTGATCGAGCTTTTCTGTGCTGCTCGTACGTGAATTTACAGAGGTGTCGTTAGGGCACATTCATTTTTACATTCTTTTATACTTGTATGGATTGGGGGGTACAATGTATGTGTCCACTACATAGCATTGTCAAGTTTAGCAAACCACAGTGTGAATTAAATGTAAAAGAAGGAACCCCCCCCCCCCGGTGACAAACCACTATGTCCATGAAACAAACATGAAAGAATTTGGATTTATCATTGTAAATGGATGGGACAATGATAAGATGGGCAACAACATGAATTTTAATTCATTAATTTCCTTAGCTTCTGCCTGAAGATCACATGTGGGAGTACCATGCTGAAATGTATGCCCAAACACAAAAAGTAGAGACAGCTTCCAATTGGATGCTGGATCGACCAGTCAGCTTGCTTGACGCACATGTGTGCATTGAGATTTGGTAGGTGTGCACATCAGCTCCTCTGCGAGCCTCTGCAACAGTTACCCAAAACACCTATCCATCATTCCAGCTTTACAAAACTGCGATATGATCAATAGCACCAGAATACTTACTCAACGGACCTTGAGGTGATGGTGTTTTGTCAGTTGCAATTTTCAAGGTAAAGAATAAACCTTGAACCTGAACTTTCGTGCCAACATGGACAAGAAGTCCTTAAGTGCTAAAAAAAAAAAATGGAAATTTGAACATCTACAATTCCATGACAAGTGGCAAACTCAACCTGCTGATGAAAATCATGCAATGTGATCAAAAGCCCCAGAGCAGCTACTAAATGGAACTTGAGGTGTGTTTGAACTGTGTGAACTATATGCCAGTCTATACAGTATAAGAGGTGCCTTTAGCCTGACTACATTCCTGACTATTATCTTGCTGTCAGGCCCTGGACCACAGTTTTATACAAGGTGGTATTAAAAAAAGCAGGCCAGAAATGCTCCTTCATTTCACAAGAGGCAAAGACAATAGATGTTAATCTGTCTGACGCAGATGGGCAAAACAATAAAACCATCCCCAGGAAGAGAATGTAAACTCTCTCTCAGTCCCTCTAGAGCCCATAGACCCCCAAAGAGTCTCAACAGTCTGGTCTCTCCCTCTGTTTCTCTCCATCTTTCTCTCTGGTTTTTGGCCTTGGCATGGATCCTTGGAAAACATCAAACACCAGCATCAAACACACTGAGGGCCCGATTAGTATTCTAGACACCGCTGCCTTCTGTCGACGAGGGCAAGATCTCCTTCGCCTTCTCTCGAGATGTTTTCAAGTGTAAATATATTTAATACAAAGCAGATCCTTTTCAAAGGGCAGCAGTGGAGCCCAGCAGTGTTTGGTGTAATTGGGGACAAGTAGGCATTAGCGTGTGATCTTTGAATTGCTAGGGCATGTTGCAGTGGTTGTTAGCATGAGAAATACAGTCCCATGTGGAATATCAAATGCAAAGGAAAGTAGGATGATATTTGTGATGCCAGAAGTCTAGCGGTAGCCAAGTGGTATTCATTAGCCAGGTTTCTAGTACAGGGCTAAACAGAGCCAGCCAGGGCTTAATCACTATTTATGTCACTCAGTTTTATAATGGAACAACATTTATGAGATTATTTGTACACCGAGCTGCCAAAGAATAGTGTCCAAATGACAAATTGCATCATGTAATAAACATGTAAAATATGTTTAGACATCACAAGGCCTTGTTGGGGGAAAAAAAATAGTGTAAGGTGATTATTTGTAGTGTAAAAGCTCATAGAAGGGACTATGGCTCTGACTGACCTCCATGACATTTAGCTACTGTCAGCTAAAAGGAGTCTGAACTTCAGACAATCGCGCTGGGCCCAGATTATGCGTTGTGATATTAGAGGGGAGGGAGCAGTGTCCCACTATCACTGTGACCCCTTTAATGGCAATGGCTTATTGTTCAAAAGGACAGGAGTTGCTATAATCTGCAGCTCATAGACAAAGTGACTCTGTCCCTGTCTCTGTGTGTTTTTATGTGTGTGTTTTGGTCTCTGTGTGCATGCAGTACAGAATGTGCACATTTGTGTTGGTCAACATGTTTGTTTGTGGGCATGTTTGTGTGTGAGAGAGAAAGAGAGTGAGCGAGAGCAGTGTGTGATCTCCTTCCTAGCACAGTGAGTGAGGGTGTAACCATTAGAAGCCCCTCACATTCCTCAAGACAGGCTGACTGCACTGCCAACTGTGGTTTAGGGGGCTGGAGACCCACAGACAGGATGGAGTCTCGCAATACAAAAGAGAAACAATTTGGCTCCTCGACTCAATAACATAGCCTTAGGCCATAAGGGGGAGAAGGAGAGTGAGAGGGAGAGAGCGAGAGGGCTTGAAGTCTTGGGGTGAGTGGCGAGGTTAGAAGACTTTTGATCCTCAGTTATGACACATTAGTTCATAACTACAGCTTGTCTCAAGGCTCAGTCTCATTCCCATGATCAACATTATTAATATGCCTCTGGCGGCCAAAGGTCCAGGCCTCTCCTGTGTAGTTGTGCCAAAAAGCAATTCACAGGAATTTCACAGAATCTTAAAACTGTGTTATAGTTGAAATGTGGAAAACATGCCCGTTTTCATGTTCTATTTTTTACTGATCTGACTTCGAACAGGTTCTGAACCATTTTCCTATCAGTGAATATTGATGAATATATATTTATTGTACACAAGAAGTCCTTCATAGCCAAAATGGAGACATATTGGAAAATAGCGATGACAGCTCCGAAATTCCTTTTATGCTAATATTATACAATACAATGTGGTCATTTTACTCAGCAAAGCTCAGTGTTGTCGCTCTCTTTTTTCTTAGAAACCACACTAGCACAAGGGGAGCCGTGTGACACAAACGCAGCAGTTTCTAAACGGTCGTTTCCTTTGCACAGGGGCATTATAAAAGTAGAGTCAATCAGATCCAGCGTGAAGAAAACATGTTTACTACGTAAAAGCGTTGGTCCCCTTCCACGCCAGCAGACAGACCTACACAAGACTGACTCAGTCGCCAAACAGCACACATACCAGTACGGTTTGTGGCTCGTCTGTTTGTTTTAGTATCTAATGCACACTTCCTTTAGTTCACCCTTTCAAGTGGAACATGGAATAAGACCTCCACATAGAGAACATATGTTTACAGTGACGTGACTGACACTGCATTATATTTATTTAAAAAAGTTGTGGGGTTTTCCTCCCACCTTCCCTGTATACAAGCTTTTGAGCAGCTATCAGCTTTTCATAATTCAGCTTTTGCTAATCTTTGAAAGGTTTCTTTTGATAGATAGAAATTGGTGTTTCGTGGTTTACCCCAAGTTTGACTGCCAAATACACTGATGAATGATTTTCTTTTTGCCATATTGTTGATATCATGGCTTGTTGAGTCTTCTTAGGTTTCATTCTATAATAAAATGATTGCCTGTTATTCATATATGGCATGAAATGTGTAACCATAAATCATTCCATTTGTCACAAGCAAACTGTTCCAAAATAATACGTTTACTGCAAACCACAGAGGATAAGAAATAAAAAGACTAAGGTTTTCCCAGACCGAACGCTGCAAGATCTGCCTGAGCTGTCAGTAGTGTTACTTTGTATAATTATACTGGGTTTGTTGCTCAACATTGTGTATTTATAAGATTCTGCATTGGCAGGAAAGTGCAGAAGTGTATTTCAGTTTGGGATATTGTCTTTTCACTGGGCTATTGACCTTTCTGAAACCGCTGTCCACATGAGTATTGATAATCCTCCCTTCAAAGTTAAACATTTTCAAAGTTAAGAAATGTTTATTGCACTTGTAATAAATACATGGCTCCAATTCCAAGTAGCACTACAGAATGTTGTTATACTCACATTTTCATAAAGGGCTTGCAGAGTCTCCAGATCAACGACAGTGTTCTCCATATTTAGGACGGCTGTAAAATGGAAGGAGAGGATGACATGGTTAATGTGAACGTTAACACTAAAGCATGTCATGACATTTCTCTGCTACCTTTGAGGAACACCATTAACAAGTCAGAAATCAAACCAGCACAAACAGGCCTCCACTTTTATAATCTCTAGAAAAACATCTTTCTTTGGCTGATACAACCACAGACAGACAGTTTGTTTTGTTTTGCTGGAGCTAAAGGTGGCATGAAAAAAGGGCAAAATTCTCCCTGCACAGCCCACATAAAGTGTCACGTGCCTTACGTTGTAAGTTACATAGATCACCTCATCACACTAGCATAGAAGGGGCCACAAACTAAAACATAAATATGGAGGTCTTAGAAATCTGTCAAAAGGTACAAAGATCTGTGTTTGAACTCCAGTGTTTGAATTCCTGGTGTCGCCTTTTTGTCTCGGCGCAAGGACCTGGCGCCCGTGAGCATTAATCCTTTGAAAGTAAATGTTTAAAGACAAACAGAGCCCCGGGGTCTGCAGCATTGAGGCTGAGGTGTTGCTGTATGCACAATCACCCAGTGAAGCACTCGACACCTATATATGTATTTCACTGTGCTGTGGGTGTCCAAATGACTCACATTGTTTTGATCTGCTGATTTGCTGTTGAGGTAAAGGGGAAAAGCTAGTGCCAGAAGGGATAAAAGGGACTTGGGGTAAAGGACTCAATGTAGAATGTTCACTTCATTTTATGCTTGGACATTGAATATGGACTTCTCATGAGTTTGTGTTGGTGAAAAGCTTAACAAAAATAAAGCTCATCATGAGAAAAACTAAATTAGTACACGCATTTGGAAAAAAAGCCTCAGGGGAATGTTGTACTGATCCAGTCAGTTCTGTCTCCAGCATTGATTTTGCTTTATTTCTCTTTATGTAATCCTGTAGCCTTTTCAATCTCTTCACTCTTGTGCCATAGGGAAAATCCACTCCTCATTTCCAAGTTTCCTTCTTCTCTCTAACCTCTTCACACTCTCTCCTCTTCCAAAGCCACTACAGAAATAACTTCCTTCTCTCTGACTCTCCCCTTTTCCGTTTCTCACACTCTTCCTCTTGTAACCATTTGGTTTTCATAACTATCTGAACCAGAGTCTGGCAGGCTGGTTTGATTGGAGACAGGTTTTAAAAGAGAAAAAAAACGTATCATTGCTCTGACACAGACCTCTTATGACCAAAAGCCATGCTCATCTGCCTGGGTCTACCCCGACTACCGCATTCAACCCCAGCATGGCGCTGGCAACCACCACCTAATACTGTGACTGGCGCTCCAGAGCCTCACAGGAAGCAGACACCGCATGGAAGTGTCCTATGAAACATGCAGAGTGTCGGCCAAGTCTGACAACAAACAACAACAGCTGTGAGGAAAAGAAAAATGTGTTGACTTCTCACTGAGCAATGGAGCCGTCATAAAACATACAAGATCTAAATCAATGATTCAGATGTTGTTTTTCTTCAAGTCAGTGATATCCAAGTTGCTAGTCATTGTCTTCATCATGGAATCAAGAGGAAATAAAACAATGATTCACTAAACTGAAAGGGACAATTACAAAGTTTTGACAAATGAATTGTCCTCTTTTATAAACAAATTGTCCTTCAATTCTTTAATCCTCTTAAACCTCTAATGACACAAGGGAAAATGAGATCATTTCAGGAATGGAAAAACAATAGCATTGCCAAAGTATATTCTTTTGGTTTGGTTATTTATGTGAAATAGTGAGCATTTCAAGGCTATAATTATTCACACCTAATAATCATTCAATTAAAATGCATGACTAAGTAAATAAATTATTCTTGGGTTATTTTGTTTGTGCCAGGCAGTAGGCACCTCACTGTTTTTGGGGAACAACAAGCACATATGATTGAGAAGTACTTTAACAAACCACTATCTTCTCTCTGATCTTACTCTCCGTGAGATACTGAAGTTTCCAATCAGCGCTAATTATGCACTATGGCAAAACTGTCCTAACATAAGAGATGAATAACAGTGCTGATGACAGTGGCCCTCACTTGCCCTCCCACTCTGACCAGAGATGGATGCACCAAAGACTAACAGAAGAGTGAAAATTCAGTGCACAAGTTGCTTTGAAGATACTGCGGACAAAACAGCCCCACAGATTGACTGTTTGTTGCTACAAATGAACAATATGCGCCAGCCATGGTTTTGGTGGTACACATTTATTTTAATATAACCTATCCAACCGCCATGCGAGATAAAGATCTGAAGCTGTAATAAAGGCTCCACTGTAGGAGGACTGAATAGGATGGGGAGATGAGGAAGAGTGTTTAGACACATGGATGAGCGAAGACTGGAGAGCAATCAGAGAGTAACTAAAACAGGAAAACGGTCTGTTCCCATCAATATCTACTGAATGACTTCACTTTAACAAAGCCGTTTAGACAAGATGGTGACAACTCATCAGAGAAACACAGAGAGCCGCAGAGAAACATGATGTGGAGAGATTATGCAAAATGAGAGCAAAGAAAAACAGACAGCAGGAGAGTAACAAAGGAAAAACATTTCAGATGCCTTGCAACATTATGACTTGTGATAAAGCTAACTAATAGTAGGAGGTTTAAGCTTTGGCAATTCTACACACACCTGGGGATTTTATAATAAGGAGGAGGAATCCACCCTTGTGGTGCTCTAAAGATGGCTTGTTTGCCAAAACACATTAGCATAAATAAAATTAGATATTTTGTGTAATTTTTCTTTTTCTTTAATGTGTGTGTTTGTCCTAGTTCATAAGTTGGTGTCACTTTAGCAGAGCACCAAATTCACTTGAAGGAAGTGTATCTGTCTTGCAGTCCACAGCCTTGCTAGCTGTGAGGCTGTGTTTAGACACTGTTGTGTTTAGAGCTAAATGGTAACATAACCACAATTTTAACATGCTGATATTAAGCAGGTGTAATGTTTACCATGATCACCATCTTAGTTTAGAGTATTAGCATGTTAACATTTTCTAATTAGTACTAAACAGCTGAGGCTGATCTGAAGTTTTGTAGGAATTTGGTCATAAACCAAAGTATTGGATAAATAAAATGTTTTACTGATGGCAGTGCTAGATTTAGCGTTAAGGGATTACCAAGTTATTGCTAACCATCCTGAGGCAGATATGAATGTCTGTACCAAAATATAGGACAATTCACTACATCTCACTCAAAACCACAAATGTCAACCTCCTCGTGTTGCTAGAGGAAAAGTCAGGGGATGACCAAAGACTGCAGGATTCATGGGCACCATGGATATCCATTCCATGGATTCAGTCTGAACCTGTTCTTGAGTTAAGCTATGTAAATACAACTGAGGTGTACATTTGTATACAATGCAGGTAAACTCAATGTCAGAACAGTATTATGCTGTGTATGTTTTGGAAAATGTTGGAAAATAAGAAATGAATCGCTATCTATTACTATTTACCATTTTCCCACATTGACCATTACAGTGGTGCCTTCAATACTACCTGCATATTGTAGTAACATGCTGGCCATTAACGACTACACATCCTATTCTTTCCACAATTGTGTTTATTTTACTTCAATCTTCTCAAAGAGCTATAAGAACAGCAGATTGACCAGGTGATCACACTTACCATTCTGGATGTCCTTCATATCAAGATGAATGCTGGACATCAGAATACCCACAGCCTGTGAACGCTTGTTGCTCAAAAGCTTCACCACCTAAGAGTTTGAGAGACAAAGAAAGATGTGAGCAGTAGGGTTATACAAGGCCAAAGAGAACAGGGATGTTAATACTCCAAATAACATGACAAGTGCACGCACGCATGCAACACATTTCAACAAAAGACTGGAACATCACTCTCCTTCTCATTTTCTTCCCATACTCCACACATCCATCATCTTTCAGTAAACAACTTTAAGCCAACAAGAGGCATATTTGCTACGTGGACTGATCACATGAATTCAAGTCCTGCTGATTAAACATAAAGATAATCTCTGTGGTCAAAACTATTGTATTCCTAGATCAAAACTACTCCAAAAACTGTAATATTAACAAATGTTAGCTGAATAATAATAGCTTCCACTTGTCATACAGCCAGGAGTTCAATATCAAGCCTGTGTTGTTATTATGCATGAAAAAATGCATCCAAGGGGGCCATTATGAACCACAGCTCACCTGAGTAAGCAGAAGTGTGTGCCGGGTAGCAAAGTGGTGAAGGGAAAGGACAGGAAACCTGCAGCCTACTGTGATCCAGACAGAACTTTTCCATCTAAACCAGATCACAAGGACCACAGACCTCTCAAAACACACAGGATGTTATATCACCAAGCCCCAACTGTCTCAGTTTTCCCAGTTTGACCACAGCTTTCGGGGACAGGCTGTTCGAGATATGATGCCGAATGGCTTCCACAATGAACCTGTGATAGCAATTGTAGAGTAGCTGCTTAAAGGCAGAGAAAAACTAAGTCATAAGTCATGTTTTCTCAGGTGAACTGACACTCCAAAATGTACAAACAAGTTTAACTTACATAAAGTAGTAGTTTACTACCTAGCAGAGCTGCATGATATTACAGAGGATTAGTTTACCATTTTTTGAATAAATCTACAATGAACATTCTCTTGCGGGGTATCAGGAGTATTTTTTGTAATGAAACACAGCTGGATCCATGAACAACTATAGTCATTGAAATTATTCTCGTGATGAATATTTTCAGGACAACAAAACATCCCCGAAAATTTTATCTTTTACAGTGTCTTTCAACAATCTTATGAGACCCATGTGTCTGAGTTTTTGTTTAAAGAAATCCTTTGTCACTTTAATTATATGTTATCATATGTAATTATATGTCATCATTTATCATAAATCACATGGGAGGAACCAATCCCTGATGTACAACTTGTCCTCTCAAAAGAAGCAGAAAAACACAATATCACACAATAACACAATAGTAGAAGTACTTCAATATCTTGGCTTTGGACTTCAGACAAAACAAGGACATATTTTCTAACAATTGATCGATTCATTCAGAAAGTAGTCCTCAGATCAATAAAATATACATAATCATTAGTTGCAGCCTACCAGTCATTCATATTCTCTCTTGACCCGCTTATAAGAAATCGTCATTCATGTAGGAGGAAAACTAATCCTTGAAGAGACATGATCTGCATATTCGCATTAATTTAATTAGAAGTGAAAAACTTTGCATCTCAAAAATCAAGGACTGTTAAAAATACTGCTGGATTGACCCACAGTGCCAATAAACAAAAGCTTCAATCTCAAACAGATGCATGTTACATAATATAGCAGCATTTACAACTACACTCCCATATGAAAAGGATAGCAGCACACACTGCAAGACAGCTCCTCTTTTAAACCTCTCTACAGATAGACAGCAGGTTGTTACTGGGTGTGAGTGGTAGTATTTCTTCACATCTGATACTGATATCAGCAGAGGCCTTTAAAACTGCCCGAGTGCTGACGTCAAAGCTGCTCTCTAGTGGTCGCTCTAGACGATGCTTGTCCCTTCTCATCAGCAAAACAGTTGAACTCACAACACACAGGGGGATGGGAATAGCTGCAAGTAGTATGAGATGGGATGGATCGTTTTGGGGTCTGGGGCCGGCCCTCATGAGCTGGAAATGTCATGGGTTGGCTCCAATTTGAGGTCAGTCACAGTTCTACTGTACGTACTGCATGTATTTATTTTTCTGTTGTTGAATATCTTCAACTCCATTGTTGCGTTGGCGAACATCCGCAGCAGTATCATGCAGTGATGACCAAGGGAATTCAACCCACACCCACCTCAATTTGTCTCTTGTCTCTCACAATTTAGCAATACAACCGCAACACGAGCTGCTTCATGATGTGGTAGCAGACTTATCCAGAGTTCCATCAATCAGACCATCACATCAAGGAAAGTCTCTTTAAATAGGGAAGAAGACACTGATTCTGGTTGTTCCCCATCTCCCTGCCTTGTGTCATCTCCTATATCTAGACTCGCAGGTGTTGTGCTGCTCTCTGCAGAAGTGACTTCCCTCTGTTGTGTTTCTCAATTGTTGAAGAAACCTAACATAATCTGACAGCTCCTGGAGAGTCAACATGCTTGATGACGGCTATTTTTGAAGTGTGTTTGAAAAGCAATTCCTGTATGAAAGTGTGATTTTCTTGTGAAGTGCAAACTCACTTAGCTTATCTGCCTTTTCCCATCGCTATTGACTTTTGTGCTCTATTGGATCAAAGCTGCAAGGTGAGTTTTTTTCTCTCCTTTCCTATACATAACTTTGCTACCGCTGTGACCATGTCACTTCCTGGTACGTGCATATTCCTCATAAAAACAGAGAACCCATGAACAGATTAAAACGGAATACACAGAGGCTGGGGATGTCCAGGTCTCAGATATACAATTTGTGATACATTTCTTTGGGACAAACTGAGTGGTGTAAAGTAACTTTTAAATACTTTTACTCAAGCACTGTACTCAAGGATACTTTTGAGGTACTTAAGTATTTCCATTTTCTGTTACTGTATTCTTTTATTCAACTGTTTGTCAAGAAAATATTGTATGTTTCAATCCACTACATTTATTTATACATTTACTACTAGTACTACTAGATACTTTGGAGATCCAGATTTTACATAAAATTCCCTAGCTTATAAAATACCATAAAATGATTGAAGATTAAAAAGGATCCACAGTTGTGCCCCAATAGCAGAAAATATTAAAGCTTGAGGCTAAAGAAATGTCCCGGTGGACAGTAAATTGTGATGAAAGGTCGATCAACTGTCCAACACCTGGAGTGGACCATGTGTCAAGGGTAAATGCAGCATTGTAAATTTTGAAATAGCTAATGTGGCTTCAGAAAACACTCAATTAGATCTAAATAATATTATTATTATTATTATTATTATTATTATTATTATTATTATTATTATTATGTTAAGGTAGAGTAGTTCAACTATTATTCATAAGTCAAACTTTCATTCAGCTGGAAACTTTTTTGGAGAAGGTTTTATATTTTATATTTCTTGATTCTACTTGATTCTACTGGGTCTAAATTAGACGGATAAAACGATTTTCCCTGGTGCAACATTATTTGTGATTTAGACACATAATATGGGCAAATAGTACATTAACATAAAAATCGTGACTAGAGCAACTTTAAATCGTAGATCAAATGTTTGACTTGCAGATTGATGGAGTGACAAAGGGCATTGGGGAGGCAAACAGTCTGGCTATTAAACTAAGTCATACAGAAAGCACAATGGGAGGAACCACATCACGAAATACAGCTCCCAGGCTTCTCCCCCTTTTCCTTCTCTCCTCTCTCTTGCTCTCTCTGAACAGTCATTACCGTTGTGAGGTTTCCTCACCGCACGCGAGACATTGGCTCGGTGCCAATGGATGGTCATGGGGGAGTCGGGTGGGAGCCAGAGCTCACACCACATAATAACTGTCTGGCTGTAGCAGTTCTTCCTGTCACTCAGAAAGCGGAGAAATGGAAAGGAACGGGCCTTCAGAGGAGTGAGAGTGAAGATGGGAAAAGCGCTGAAGAGTGCCATAAATAGTGATCCAGGGGGATATGTGCACACACAAATATACATGCATTTGCATTCGTAAACAAATTTGATGTTGTATACTGTATATAGAGGCAAACAGAAATTAACGCACACATACTACCATATAACATACTTTACCTGCTTGGCCTTGGACTTGCTGATTGTGTCTGAAATTGGTTTTTTCTTCTCCTTCACGGCACCTTTAGAGAATAGTTCCACAAATTCTTTGAAGTCCACAGTTGGTTCCTCAATTTTCTCCCACACCAGCGAGTCAGTGGGTCTAAAGACAGGAGAAAAGAGGAATTATTTACAGTGCAAGTAGGCGAGCTTGTATCTACCACTTATTGTCTACCAAATTCATGTTGTTATTTCACCACAAATAGCCATTTTTACACTTCTCAAGTGTCTTCTGCTGTTTTATGTGTATGCATTTGTCATCTTTTGCAGAGTAAAAATCCAAAAGTACACTTATCAGATCCATCAGCCAGCAAATTTAGAATTCAGTATCATGTTCCTCACTTGCAAGTAAATCAAGTAGTCTATTTGTAGACATTTGTTCAACTACAATTTTCCAAGCCTTATTAAGGAAAGAAAACCTGGTTCAAGTCAAATCACTGCTGACCACAATGCCTGGACTGCATCACTTTTATTTTCCACAAGGTTAGCATCTCTATTGCCGTCGCAGCACGCGGTTGATCTTTATCTTAAGTGGACAAGCTTCCTCTCAATTCTCTACTGTTCAGAGAATACCTTTGCACAAATGATCCATATCTATCTTCACTTTATACAGCATATCCTTACTTTTTAGCATGCAGCTGTATGCGTGTCCAGTAGAGTGGTTTCATTGGCTTGGGGGGCTCTATAACAGCCTTGGCAGGGGGAGCTTCCTGGGCCATCATGGAGGGCATGGAGCCTGGTGGTGGTGGAGGCCCAAAGCCTGGGGGTGGGGGTGGAGGAGGGGGGCCCATTCCAGGGGGAGGCGGTGGTGGAGGAGGGCCCATACCTGGCACTGGAGGAGGAGGGGGTGGATGTCCAAAACCAGGTAGGGGAGGAGGTGGTGGAGGTCCAAAACCTGGTGGTGGAGGAGGAGGTGGGGGAGGCGGTGGTGGAGGAGGAGGTGGGGGAGGCGGTGGTGGACAAGGTCGAAGCCCAGGCAAGGATGGGGGAGGTGGTGGGGGAGAAGAAGGAGCGATGCCCCCTGGTAAAGGTGGTGATAGTGGAGGCGGGGGCATACCTCCAGAGATTGTAGGGGGAGGGACGGGCAGGGGGGCTGGACGGACGCTGCCCTGTCGCCTCTGCTGGCATGTGCAGACAAAGCTCTCTGTAGATTTGGGGATGGAGGATGACACAGAGGAAGACGTGCTGCCTGATCCTCCATTGAAAGGCACGTCAAATTTAAAACCCTCCTCCACTGGCGAGGTCTGGACAGACACCTCCTGGCTCATCTTTCCCAATCTTCCTCCTCTTATCTGTGAGGCCTTGTGGTGGGCAGTTCCCAGAGCTCCCATAATATCCAAGCTTCCCTTTGCCAAGGAAGACTGCTGGCCCTGCAACACAGCAATCTTAATCCGCAGGTCATCGATGGTCCTCTCCAACTGAGGGATGAGACAGCTTTCATCCTCTGAGGATGACTGACCTGACTTCAACCTGCTGGAATCTGTCTGTCAGCAAACAAATAAAAAAAAAAAAAAGATTTTAACTTAACATGCAACTACATTAGGGTTCATATATGCAGACAATAAAAACCCATGAGTTTATGCGTTGTGCTTTCCTTACATGAAACCTTCTCTAAAAACAGTCAGACAAGCCAATTTACTCTGTTGAAATGCAGAAAAAAAGTTTTACTGTTAAATCTTGAAGACATTATCATTCAATAAATTACACTTTATAAACAGTAAAACACCCACAACTGATGGAGCCTGGTGACAGAGCTATGAGCTAAAGAAGGGTCAAGAAAGTCCATTATGTCTAGACCTCTGGCTCCAGACTGGTTAGACCGGGATGAGGGGATACAGAGAGATTTGACCCCAGAGACAGTAAGTCTCGTTGGGCCTCACATGGGGAGGGTGTGTGTCTGCTAGTACACATTCCCCAGTTGTGGTCACATCGTTGAATCTTAAGGAGGATGTTGTATATGTATATATATGTATATATATATATATATATATATATATGTCAGTATAGTCTTCCTAATTTATTAACTCTTCCAGGAGGTTTCACTGTGATAATCTAACAAGTCTTTCAAGGCAAGTCTGACCTCTGGTGGACAAAGAACAATTTACAGTTGAGGCTGATGCAGCTTATCCAGTGCAGTTTGTGAGGTTTACTGTCTTCCTCAACAGGTCACACAGGTCATGTTCTGTACAACCCTTTATTTAACTGTGTGTGCTGAAAAAGATGCAATATTTTTGGGCGTTTTATTCATATTAGGCTAAATCAAGTAATTGTCAGCCTTCTTATACAAGAAAACATCATAGTTGTACTGCATGCACTGAATGTATCAGTCAGCAAGTGGGTCTTGCAGAAAGATATTTATGTAATTGAACTGAATGTATAATTCAATACATGATATGGTTTTAAAAGGATAACAATATTAAATATAACATTCTATTTTGGTAAAATACTTTTAGTTAAAAGTACAAATAGGAGGTACACACAAAAGGCCAAAAACAATATTTAATTATCTAATATACTGTATTAATATAATAATAGGTTTACCGGAGGAAAATACTGTCAGTGTGCAGACATACTGTAAAATATTTATAGATGAAGAGAGGATGCAACCAACCTGAGAGTGTAGAGCTCCTGGTGTCTTAGCTGGTGATTGATGCAATGAGGGTCTCAAGCTCTGTTCTCTGCCTGTGGTTCGCCCCCCATAGAGTTCCCACAGGTGAGACGATACCGGCAGGCCTACAGATGCCCAGGTGTATAGCTGCTCCTCCTACACAGAGATTAGATAACAAACGTGCATATACTGTAAACAAGACCAGAGGTTTGTGCTTAAAACAACTTGCTCCCACCAAGGACTGGTACCTACTGCATATGGCATACAGTGTAAACACATGGTGGGATGTACCATGAGGCAAACAGTCAAGTGCTAGCTCATACTGTAAACAAGTGTTGCGCATAGTCAGTGTAGTACTCAAAACTTGAGACTGTGAAAGTTAAAAAAGGTACATGGGCTGAGCTTGATTTCTGGTTTTCAAAGTTAACTGTCCTGCCTGCATTTGTTTTTTCAACAAAACTTCCAACATGAAACATGATTTCTCCACTTGACATTACTAAATGATCTGGGCGTCCTGTTGGACCTCATTTATTAAAGGCTGAGCGTCAGTGGTAAGAGATTAAAAGGGAGGCCAAGAACACATTGTAAGAATTATTCCTGCATTCCTTCTCCCCACTCCTCTCTTCAGATGGTCCACTTCATAACCACTCTGACATTTGGATGCAACATTGCTTTCAAGATGCCTTGATATGCAATCCCTGAGCTTCGTTGGTTTTTCTTCATCTTCCTGTTAAGTATCAAAAAAGCTACTGTTCCACAATCACAGCTGCAGTTAGTCAGGCATCTGTCAGTCTCCATGGCAAATAATAATTCCAAGGAATTGCCTGTTCAGTCAGTTTGTTGCAATATGGTCCCTGGTCACCGTGAAAACTGCTTAATTCTTTTAATAAACAAGTTACATTTCTTAAATAGGTGATACCTTATTAATCACCTGGAACAAGCAGCTATAATAATCTGAGAATTAGTGCACTTTTAAAGACTATAGATAATACACTACAACAGACTGAGAATGTGTGTCAAATCTAACAGGGCTTGCTGTACCTTTTGCAAAAGTCACAGTAATCAAGTTATTCCAAAAAATTTTTGATCTTTCCTTGTTTTTCTTGGGAGCTTTCCATTTTCAAGTAATTATTTCCCAAGTAACAGGCATAAAGAGCTTTATGCCATGCAGTGAATACACTACAGTGTAAAGCAAATCATTAAACATTTAGACCATATAAATGTGCACTTAATTTGTGTGAAGAGTTGATGTGTGAGAGCCAGAAAAACACACACACACACACACACACACACACACACACACACACACGCCCATGACCCTCATTAGTACTTATCCACTCAGCAATGTTTTGGCAAGTATAGAAGGAAAGACACTTGATTTATACAGAGCTCTTAGATACTCATCCTCCCCAAACCCCATTTTTAGACTGAATAAAGCTAATGGTGTATTTAATTTCAGGCAGTATGCAGAACAAGAAACAAACCATTCATATATTTGTTCACTCCAGCAAAATACAGCAATGAAATCTGATACAATGCCATATTTAGGTAGCAAAGTAGAGGACAAATAGGAGATGAGAGATAATGATGAAAATAAAAAGGATAGGAAGATGCAGGAAGAGAAGACAGGAGGAGTAAGTGATTCATTTCAAGATGGAATTTAACTGTAAAAGGAAAAATAATATAAATGTTTGAGATATTAAAGGGGTTATTAAAGTGAAAATGTTGCAGAGATATTATGATTTATTTCAAAAAGGGGATTAGCTGTAAGAGCTGTTAACAATAACAATGAGATCTGTATTCTCAATGGCAACAGCAAAGGTTGTTCTTGGTCAAGCTGAATAATACAGGACTACAGGCCAAGCCCTAGACTGAAGGAGGCAGAGTGGGGACACAAAGAATAAATAAATAAATAAATACATAAAGAGAGGCCCGGAGTACAATCCTGACATGGTGAGCTTTTTGCTGGGGAAGAGCAGCCTGAGCCCTGGGCACGTGGAGTTGTTACATAACATGGTCAGCAGATGGTCTACGCAAGCACAGATGTGTGTGCACTTGTGTGTATGACTGAGTGAGTGTCAGAGGAACTGCTATTAATCCAGCCATGCGAGGAAATGCCTGTACGTGTATCTCGGGGTGTCCTTTATAATATATATATATATATGAGTACACATGTGGCGGATTTGTACATAAAAAGAAAGTGCTCTCTGCATTTGTGGCCTATTGTGACTGCACACTACACAAAACAGAGTAGGATATGATTGTGTTTGAGAGATTTGCCTTTATGTGAACATAACTTTAGAGCATGCATGCTCTGGTGACTAACCTCACTTTTGTCTTTGTGTGTGTGTAGTTGTTTGTGTTTAGGTATGCATACTGTACCTTTATGTAAGCATATACAGTGTATGTATATTCATGAACATCCGTGGGGGAGGTGCATTGTGCAGTAAGAGACAAACGCTAATCATTGTTTGCTGGCATTTGGTCATAAGTCAAAGTACTGGATAAAGAAATGTTGACTTGATGATGGCGCTAGAGGAAAAGATAGTGGAAGTCAGTAGGGTAAATGTCTGGGGACCTTGAATGTCTGTACAAACATTTGTGTCAGTCCATTTCGTAATTGTTGAGATATTTTACTGGATAAGTGAAAACACCCAATTGGTGGTGCCAGGGGAAATCACAAAAGTCATCAAGATTAATCCTCTGGGCACAATGAATGTCCGTGGGAAATTTCATGGTAATTCATCAAATAGTTCATCAAATAGTCTTGACCAAAGTGGTGAGTTGACCGACATGCCAGCTGTGGAGCCAAACTGCTAGTGTGGGTAAAATAACAATACTGATAAAAAGAGATAATTATGCTCATATCAACGTCTCACGATGAATAAAAAGATAATTAATTTCATTCTCTTTACTTCTGAGACATAAAGACACATGCGAAGCTGGAATATGCATCCACACGTAGATTATGTGAAATGGATTAAAACATACACACTCAGTGAAGGTAGAGTAGTTCTAATAAATATATGGCAATATTAATTTTAAACTAATATATCCTTAACTCAAACCTACAGTATACCAGCATGAAGTTATAGCTACAAGGGGAACTTGACGGAAATGGGTTTTGACAGTGGCTGTGCAGGGGAATGTGATGCTCATGAGATTAGGTCTGAGCAAAGCATTACTGGAATGGAGAATTAAAGATTCATGAAATCAACTTTCACATGGTCATCCTGTCTACATGCCACACTGCTCTTCAGATAATGAAATGTGTCTGGGCTGAATCACAGCAATGCAGCGTTAAATATAGAAACACAGATTGGATAAGCTTTGCTGTGACTCTATATACTGTAAATAAACAGCTTTGTGCTACGTTATTTGAGTATTCCATCTTATGTGCTCTTTTTTGCATACCAGCCCTTGTTATACTTTCTTCAGGCAATACATTGATATGAAAAGGTAATGTGACAAATGTTATTCACTTCATCCTCCAGCCCTTGGGAGATTCACGAACAAGATGCATTACAACTGAGGTTTAATTGAAATTGGAGCTGTGATGCTGCAGTTATTTCCTGTCAAGGTGTGAAATTTTGACCTTTATATTTTTAACACAAAATGGATACCTTGGGTTGTGTAAAAATCAATGCTGTTTGAGAAGGTCACATACCCACTAATCTAGTTTTACTGTATGATGAACAAAAACCTCTGCAAAGTCAGTTAAGCTTTGGGCAGAGCTGATGGAAGGCAGCTGGTGTCATCGTTATTTTAAAACAAGCGTGATGACAATAAAGACAGAGCTCTTACATTAAAGACAGCCGAGGGAGTGCTGTCACCATAAAGCTCTGCGGTGCTGTCACTGAAGGGTTGCAACAGACTCTGGACCAACATTCGGTGACACAATTCTTTCGCCTCCTCTTCTGTAGACTCATCCCCATGATGCACGCACAGCCAGTCCAGCAGAGCACGACCTGAGAACAGAAGAGATGTGAAGTGCAAGAATGAAACTGGCTTGGAGCATACAGAGCTCCAATATCTATGCTGGAGAAGGATATTCAGGTAAATAAATCCTGAATACGGAGTCATATTACTTATTTTTAGTTAGCATAACTAGGTGAGCCAAGAAGAGAACTTGTGTTATTCTGGTCAAAGAGTTGAAAAGAGATTTCTCAGTTTCAGTTTGAGATGTGATAATTAAACACCTACACATGCAAACGTTATTCACACCATTTACATGTGGGTGACAAGAGAGATGGTGTTAATTGTGCCGTGCAAAGAATTTAATAAATGCTAAATGACATTCAAGACACAAGTTACCAGTACATCTAATATCGCTCTCAGATTTTAAACTATTATTTTGAAGTAGTTTTAAAACAATGGTGGATAAACTTAATATGATTAAAAAGTGGGGTTTGGGTGTTTGGAAAGAGAAAAAAAGCACATGACTTAACTATGTTGTGTGGTTTTAGGGCTTGTTAATTCTACATTTGGATATACAATACATTAAAAAACACAGTAGATTGTCTCTGTCTTGGTAATCAGGCAAATGAAGAAGTCTTTTGTCATGGAACTAGAGTGTGAAAGAAAAGTGAGTTTGAGCTGTGAAAAACATTACAGAAATTTGTCATAATTTCAAAATATCTGAACAGATTTGGATCCCAGATGAGGAAGAATCCTGTTTCTTGATGATGGCAGGAGGAGAAATAATCACTAGGAGGTGGAAAAAATTTTGACTATGTGACTAGAAGAAAACACATTGTGACGCAAGGTGTCACAACTTATGGAAGTCATGCAATATATGTCTGTATATTTTAAGTTGTTACAGTATTAAATTGAAAGGTAATAAAACAGAGAATCAATCAATATAAAGAAAACATTTGGATTTTAAAAAAAGAAAGGAAATGAAACCTCAAACGTAATTGAGACGCTACCAATCTTTCTACTAGTCTCCACACATACATTGAGCAACAGTGTCAATTTCACAACCCAGCAGAGCTGTGGCAGCTGCAGAAAACTGATTTGAAGTTATGATAAACGAGAACAAGAATAAACAAAAACAGTCTTCTACATTAGTAATATGGTCTGTGGATTATTCAGTGGGTTGGGCCTTGTGACTTCCTTGTGGACATTAATTTAAGTACTGTGGAGTGTTGTGTTTGACAAACACTAATGAATTCAAATCCAGAGTCAAATCAGTTCAGGTTCAAGTATTTAAATCCATTTGAGTTCAGCATATCAGAAAATGTGTTCTCATTTGTTGGACAGTTACAGTTAATCAGCTTTTCTTCTAATTTTCCCTCTATCCTCTCTGTCTTCCCACTCCCTCCCAAAGGCTGGATATGACCTAGAAGATGTGCTGAACTGATGGATGTCACATGCATTGCTGAGAGTCTTTGTGAAGAAAAACAGTGCAATGTGTTCTACAATTATAAAATGCCAGATAGGCCAAACAACGCTCTATTATTTGGCTATAGTAAATTCACCTGATGAAATTCGAATGGATCTCGCATCATGATTTATTTTTGTCATGCAGATAAACTGTCACTTGGGTTTAGCATCCACAAGTGTGCACTATGTGTATATGTGTGTGTTTTGTCTGGAATCAGAGGATGGCATCGCCTTGGGTGGGTTGCAGTGTTGTCATTCGGTCCTCTGATTTATGAGCACAGGCGCAGACAGTGGAGAGCAGCTGAGCTCTTGAAAGGCACCACAACAGAAAGGGGCATTGTTTTATTACAGGAGTCATTTGTTCTGAAGACACTCCTCAATAAAGAACCCCCACTGTTTCGTCATGGCTTCCATGAGCTATTGTACTTTTAAATCATAACTTTAGTATTCCTACTGTGATCATTAGTATAATATGATCATTTGTAAGTCATTAGAATTTAATCACTAGGCAATTACTATAATCATTTCACAATACCATAACATAATAACCTAATCTCAAATGAGGATGGGACTTGAAGCCAAACAAATAGGAGTCACATCCGGCCTTTTTGGGGATTCCCAGCAACAATAGTCATAAAAGACGTACTAACTTACTACTAAATATTTTAAGAGAAGAACTCTTTGTTTTCTTTGAATACATTGCTTAGTCAGAAAAAAAGTTGTTGAGAAGTCAATAAAAGGAATGACTATTCTCTACTACATTAAAAGGGTAAGTCTGGTGATATTCTACATTTCTCTCACTGCCAAATCCTATGAAACGACCATAACCAATAATGTATTGATCCTAACAAGTATGGCTTATATTAATTAACAGTAATTAAGCCTGATGTAGATTTATTTCTATGTGCCAAATGTTGTTAAAAAAAGAAGACATAAACAATAATGAATCACACCTTTGCACTGGGTGACATGTTCCTTCATTACCAATGTGGGAATAGGTTTTTTATTTTTACAAAATCCACAGGTGAAAATAGTCAGCAACAAATGCACAGTTTACTGCTGAGTAACATTTGCTGAAAGCCACAGTGCCCGGATGTTTTCGGGAAATAAGTAGTGTTTCTTTTGTTTTTTTTTTAATTTATGTTGGAACAAATGGAGCTTGACAGATAGGCGGGGAAGTCAGAAAGTATTGAGAGAGGGACTAAACTGCTGGTGTTGGTATATTTTATGGGATTTGTTGACAATAAGTAAATGATATATAACCAGCCTTATTCTTCATGTCTGATCTATATGTGAATTAATGCAAATAGTTATGCATAATACATATAATGTGGGGCTTTAGCTAATAGTATTTAAATGCAGGGTTGTTGTTTTTTTTTTTTTTTTTACATATTGTTGGGCTGTGAAGTACACCTGCCAGATGTTTTCAGTCAGAAAGACTATTTCCTTCTAAATTCTTTCTTCTCTACTTCTTTATTCATTACAGACTTCGGTTCCTGTCCATTCATATTTTCCCATATCTATATATCATCTAAATGGTTTCAAACCTGCTACTCCATCCCTGATCAAACCATCCAGTCAAGAAGCCCAAAAACTTATTTTCGTTCCCTCTTACCAAAATAGGAAGCCATCACTAATCACTGTGGTCTTTATAAAGAAAATTAGTTACATCTGATGTTCAAGTTGATTTCAACATCCAGCCACTACTACTGGCATCACAATGCTATTCAGAATCAGTGCAATGATGGCCAAGATGTTGGGTTATGTTGCTAATGGATTATGGGATTATTATCCATTAATCAGAGGGGAAGTCTATACCAAAAGCCTAATCTGTGTTTTATTATTAACTTCACTTCATATCTGTCTGATAGAGCGTTATGTGTGGCAACAGTTCAGTTACTTGTGTTATTTGTGACTCACCGGAGAAGACACCCAGGTAGGGTACTGCAGTAGTGGAGGTCTGCCGGCCATGTGCTCTCCTGGAGCCCAGTGTCCAGTAAATCCCACCTGTGTGACTCTTTTCTGGTTTCTCCTGCTCTGGGAATTTGGCCCAGCCACCCTGTCTTCGTCTTAGCTCATCTAGCTCTGTGGACCAGTCCGCAGACACACCGATGGGCCCAGCAATGGAGCAGGACCTCTGCTTGTGCCTCCTAAATCCCTTGGCCCCACTGGATTCCACTGAAGTATCCATGGCATCTGTTTTCCTGGGCACATGGGGGCTGGTAATGGGGGAGCTAACTGGAGAGGTGAGCTGCCTGGTGGTGGTCTTAACATAGGAGGGGTGGACTGGAGGGTAGAGTTTAACAGTGGAGGGGGAGTTGGAGGAGGTCCGTCTAGGCTGAGAAACAGGTGCACCGTCTGTTACCAGCAGGCTAATAGACAAACTACTCTTCCTCCTTTTCAGGGACAGGAAGTCCCGTCTCCCAGTTTCCTCTTCACCCTCCCTCTCCATAGACAGATCCATGCTGCTCACACTTTTCTGAGGCCCCATCGGCCCCGCCCCTGCCACCACAGGATCCAAGCGGACACACGGAACACATGTGCTCTGTGCAGTCAGATTATCCTGATGCTGCTGAACCGGGCTCTCCAGGTCATCCTGGGGCTCCTCAGCACTCTCATACGAGGTGGTGGTGGCTGTAGTGTCAGGGAAGCTATATGTGCTGTTAGTCTTTGGGAAAAGGCTGCCACTGCTATCTGGGCCTGAATATGATGGACCACTCCCACTCAGGGACCCTGGACCAGATGAATTTCTTGATATGGGTATGACTCCGCTTTCTTTCTGTAGTTCCTTATTCTCTTCGCTTAATTCTTGAGATATGCATTCGCTACGATCTGGGGGAAAGAAAACTTCCATATCCAAATTAAATAGCTGGTGAGATATTTCCTTTTCTGGGTCTTTTTCACTTGCCATACATTGGTCTCTTATGGTCTGTTGGATGTCAGAGAGCAGGTCTTCATTTTCAGCTGCTGCTGAGTGAAAACTGTAAAGGTCAGCATCTGACCCAGAGCTTGTCTTCCGGCCAATCTCGTCAAACATAGATTGGTGACTGTCTGTGGTCAAACGGCTTAGGTTCCCCTCAGCATCTGATAGCATGCCCATCTCATCAGCTGACAGGCTCGACTCTGCACCAGGCTTAAGCCCTGCTTTGTCAAAGTTCGCTGAACTCCCATCTTCCAACAAGTCATCCTTAGACAACCCTTTGGCCTTTGATAAACTCTTCCTGATCTTCATACCAGAAAACACAGAACCCTTCGACTCTGACTTTGATTTCTTCCTACCAGTATGTTCTCCTCCTTTACTTATCTTATTGTGGGACTTTTTAGATTTTTTGTCTACTTCCCTCTCACCAGCATCACCATTACCGGAGACGTCCCCTGCTGCTCCACCACTTCCTCCTCCTTTCTTCTGCTTGGTTTCCTGGTTCCCCATGTTCCTGAGCAGGCGGACACCCTTGGCTAACAGGCCATGCTGTTGGGGTCGAGGCTGGGCAAGCAGGGCTTCCTCATGGGCTGCTACTGATGCTTGTCCTCTGTTGGTTGGAGTGTTTTCAGAGCCGCCTAATCCCTGCTGTCTGCCCACTACAGTTAAAGGCAGCTGGGAGAATGATGCTGCCTTCCCCAGTGCCGCTGATGCTGATGATGAAAGGAGGAGGAGACTAGCACTGACAGCCGCGGGCTCACTACCACTCACTACTCGCTCCCCCCACCTTCCCTGCACAGCCTCTCTGACTCTCTGATCCTTCCTCTCCTTTTGCCCCTCCTTTCTATCCCCATCTGCTCCTGCACGCTCAGCTGTCTTGCATAACGGGCTGCTGTTCGAGCGAGCAAGGCGCTGATGCTCTGGTGTGCGTTGCCCTTCTCCATTTTCGACCGACGGGAAAAGAAATAGCTTAGGATGCTGCAGCTGGTGCTCTAAAATGCACTGTTGTTGTTGTTGACATTGTTGATTAAGGAGTGAGTGCTGTTGTTTGCGGAGGATATTGGAAACACTGCTCTTCCTCCTGCCTTTGAAAGTGGTAGTAAAGAAACTCTCTTTCAGAAAGGGCACTTGAGTCTCCACTGTCTTAATAGACTGCATCCTGACCACTGTGGCTTCACCCAGGGGGAAGACAATCTAGACCGGTTGGAATAAAAGGAAAAGAAGAAGTTAAAATCACATTTATTCATTTTATATTTATTAACATTTTCTCAGTGGAGTCATGAGGTAAAAGTTGAATATAAGGGCAAGCTGACATAAGAAGTCTCTCTTTTTTTGTATACAGGGATCATAATTCATTTTGATTCCTTTCTTGAGGAAAAATTGCTGAAACTGCCATTTACCGAAAAAAAGTTCTCAGGTGATACATATTATGTCTACAGTTAAAAACGCAGTACAGTATTATTATGGAAGACATGTTTTTACAAACATCTCTTAGAGCTAATAGTGGATATTTATTTAATTGCATATGGGCCTGCATCAAGGACTGATTATTGCCTATGGGTGTGGTACAGATAAAGTTGAGCCATTCTTACTTAAGTGGTTAAAAGTTATAAAGCAAATTATGCGGCTGAAAACAATTACACATAAATAAATAAACGGCATACACTTTTTTTGAAATGAAGATATAATCCATCTATCCATCCATCCACAAGATATTGCCAGCTAACACGTTCATTAAAGTGAATAACTGATAAAAGTTTCTTCTTCTTGAGCACTTCAGAAAATGGTGGTCTGTTCTTGGTTAAACCAACATATATTATTTAATCACTTCGCAACATGAGTCAGATTTGTAGTATTTGTAGTCAGATTTAACTATATATGAAATGATGCAGAAACTGTGGATAAAGCTTTAAACTTATATTATAAACGACATTGTACTTGCCTGACTGGTGGATCTTCCTCAGTGGATCAGCACTGACTGAAGAAAAAAAACACAAATGGGTGTTTGTCTTCGCCTATGAGCCGCTCCTTAGCCATGGGTCACATGAAGTTGGTATTTTCCTTGTCACATGCCTGGTCTCCTTGGCCATCTCCCATTAGCACTGTCTGAGACTCCCCTCACTAACTTCATCAAGCCTCATCATGGGAACATGCAGAACTGTGCAACAGTCAAAGATCACGCTTGTGTTTATTCAGTTTAAAATTAGACAATCAATGCTAATGCTATGGAAGTGTCAGACAGTGATGCAGGAACCATATTTAACAGGGCACACAGAGGCTTCTGCTTCCGCCTGCACACAGAACACCAAGTCAATCAGGGCTTTCTTCTTTTGGTTTAGTGCACCCTGGTACCATTTTTAAGCCCATCCCTCCAATCAAGAAAGGAGTTTCAGCTGTGTCCTTCCAACATAAGCGTTTACCAGACATCTCAGTGACCCTAATTGCTCATTTAAAAAAATACAGGTTATAGTCATAGGGGGGAAAAGGTTATAGTAAATATAAAGGAGTTAATACATTTAACTGTGAAAGAGCAGGTAGACCCCTGAATCTATCACCCTCATAAAGACTCGAGAGATGTTTTTTTATAATTTACTGAAAAAAATTACTCCTATCATATCATGCAATACTCTCTAGACAACATTTTAGTGGCAGGTTATTCATTCTACAGCTGTATAATGACCAAGGGTCCTGCAAAGATAACAAGGTCATACTTTTTAAAGAGGCTGGTGTTTTCTCGTAAAAATGAAATGACCACGACTAGTGTCTACGAGTCTAGTCTATGATTATCTATGATGATGAAATTATTTGGATTGAAAAAGCAAAAAATCCAAATTTGGTGGTTTTTACAAGCAGTGGTGGAATGTAAGGAAAGTTCATTTACTCTAGTACTGTACTTAATTACAAATTTGAGGTATTGCAGCTACATCTCAGAAGCAAATGTTTTACAAATTTTAAAACTGAAAACATGGGACAGCAGCGCTACAAACATATTATGATCTTAAAGAAGGGTATGCATTGCTGTAGATTAACTGTATATAAAGTATTTCGAATTAGCACAAACTTAAAAAACTAGAACAATAAAATGTAACATACACATTAATGCAACAGTAATATTAAGCCCAGAACATCATTTATAATGGTAAAAAAGTTTTTCTGCGGAATGAATATGTTAAATTTTGATACATTAAGTTTTCTGATAATTCTTAAGTAAGGCTTTAACTGTGTGGAGTTTGCATGTTCTCCCCATGAAAATGTGTTTCTTTGCTCTGGTTTCCCCCACCATTAAAAACATGTATGTTGGGTTACTTCTCCTGTCAGTGCCCTTGACTGAGGCTTAGAACTTGAGTTGCACCGTAACTGCCTGATGCTACTAATACTTGGAGCATGCAGAGAGTTCACTATACATTGTATTGTGTATTATTGTTTTATGAGACAATACACTTTAGCACTGATGGCAACATCAGATAACATACCAAATTTGCAAAATATAATTTTTTTAAAAAAACACTTAACCCCATTACCCACCGCTGAAGTGCTCTTGAATAAGGCACCAACCTGCTCAAGTGGGGTGTTCAGGGGCTGCAGTATAAAAGAGGTCTTAGATGTGCATGTGTGTAATAGTGTCAGTGTGAGACAAGGCATTAATGAAAAAGCACTGATACTCAGTGAACCCACCCTGGCTAAATAAATAAAGGTAGAAAGAGATTAAAACACAATCATGACTTGCGACACAAGAAAACAAATCATTTCTGTCAAAAAGTTTTTTTATTGACTTAAAATATGAGTATGATTGACATACTTGAAATGTAACAAAATGTTTGTGTTTACCATTTTGGTATTCTACATTCCCAATATCTAAGTACAAAAATCTCCTATTTTGATGAAGAATGTATTATGACAATGGAGCACATTGTGTTGAAAGCAGATAAAACATCCAATGATATCCACTATGTGAGATATTGTTTAACATCTCGTTTGCATCCAACATAATCCAATCAATTCATTCTTCAGTATGCCAGCTGTCATCATAATACAGTATATCCTTTGCCTTCAATAATCAAGGTAGGGATGCACCAATCCGATACTGATATTGGATATCGACCCGATACTGATTCAAATAGCTGGAGTGGGTATCCGTGACAAAGGAAGGCAATCTATGGGGCTGATCTATTTAATTCAATTACAGGGGTACTACGCAATGCATCAGCAGTGCGTCTGTAGAGCTCAACATTTTGCTGGGAGAACATAGTGTGGAGGGGTAGAGGTATTTCACACTTGATCAAGCCTGATGTTACCTTACACATAAAAGAATGATTCTCAGTGTCTTCCTCACAGTGAGGAATACAGCTTATTAATTTTACAATGGTATCGGATCGGTACTCGGGATCGGCTGATACCCAAAGCCCAGGTATTGGTGTCGGGACTGAAAAAGTCGGATTGCTGCATCCCTAATTCAAGATTTGGGTGCAGCAACAATGTAAAAACCAAGATAAGATAAGATAAGAAGATACGAATAACATAATGTGCATTACAAATAAAAAATTTAAATAAATTCTTGCCTTGGTTGGCATCTTTATGATGACTTTTGTTGGTATGTGGTGTGTGCCCACTTTCTGTATAGAAAACCCTGATGTACTGTAGACCAAATCAATCAATCAATTGCTAAAGGTCTTCATGAACTTCACCCATAAAAAAAATCATCTTATGACAGAAAGTTCAAATATTGTACCTTCAACGACTGTGGCCATTTTATGTCTTCATATTGGCAGAATTATATTTTGAAACTGCGCTGTAGGGGTTGGACTGACAGGGACACAGCCTGGACAACAGGTCTTCCTCTGGCCACTAGAGGCTGCCACTGCTCTACTATATCAAAGATGAGGCCTTATTAGATATATCATTTAGTAGAAATTTAAAAGATAGTGTAAAATCAAAACACACATCTTTATAAATGGACATCTTTGTGTGCAATCAGTCATTGTGTATCAAGTCAGAAATATCCAAATGGACACAAACAGAATATTATCACCATATAATCATTACTCTTGACAGAGAACTGCAAGTACATAAAACACAACCAATGTACTTATTGTCTCCACCATAAAAACCACAACAAACACATTGAACACAACAGCAGTTCACTGACTGTGGTGCCACACAGAATATTCACAACTCAATTCATCAGAAGAATCATTTTTCAGACTGGCTCAAAATCTCAGGAATATCTAGAAAACCAAAGATGAATATCACAAAAATAACAGATCTGTGTTGACTGAAAGTAAGGACACAATTTAAGAACTTTTTATATTCCATCAGACACAGGAAAGCTATATCCATGTAAAAAGGCAATGTACAGAAGTTCTGATAAAAACACTTGCCAGTCAAGAGGATGGTAGGTCAAATCAGTACAATGCAGAAGCCTGTGAACACAAAATAGTTTTTGTCTTGACTTTCAGCGATGTATTACAGATACATAGTTTTGTTTGAAATGCAAAACCACTCTGCACGTTACAGATCTATCTACCCACAGAGAGAAATTATAACAAATATGAATCCCCAACCCTGTGACAAAGATATCCTTTTCCCTTGTGTCAATTGCACTTCAATAATTCACCTGCTATGCATTTAAAGCCCTTTTCTATTATTTTCTGCTCAGTTCATTTTCTTTCAGCTGTAGTAGAGGAAAAGCTTTCATCCCAGGACCTCACCTCATACAGCCCTTCATGCATAACACACAGCTTTGCTAAATGGATGCACTGACACAAACACATACCTCAAGACCACCACATAGGATTGCTGTGCTTGACATGCCAGAAGAGAAACACATTAAGGATCTCTGAGCAAAGAAACTCCACAGAAACAACTACATGGATGCTTCTTCATTTTCCTAGTCCTGTGTTGAATCTTTTGATTCCTTTTTATCAACCAACCAAACTTCCTGTCCTTTACATGGACTCCCTGGGAATCCTCCTGTGGAAGACCACTGACTGCCTCTGCTGGAACTGCTGCTTCCTCCTTTTTTTCTGGTCCCATCGGCACAACAGTATCATCTTAAAGGTTGTGCGGAAAGTCTTGTTGCACAGTGCATAGCACATGGGGTTCACTGTGCTGTTGACATAGCACAGCCAGTATCCAACTGCCCACAGGGTCTCCGGGATGCAGACCTTACAGAAGGCATTGATCAGCACCATGATATTGTAAGGTGTCCATGTGATGATGAAAGCAAAGAGGATGGCACTGAGAGTTTGAGCTGCCTTCTTCTCCTTCACTAAGGACATGCGCTTCCTCTTGGTGATCTGGGTACGAGCTCTGGATGCAAAACGCTTTGCCAGAGCTGCCTCTTTGAAGGACATTGGGACAGAGGGGGATTTAGTGGTGGTGCTGGTGGTAGTACTGTTGGTGGCAGTGGTAGTAGTTGTTGGTGGACCATACAGAGAGCCTTGGTTAGAGATAGCCTGGATGGTAGGCACTGATTGAATCTTGCGTGAGCAGAAGCGTTGGTGGTAGCTATTTTCTGAATTGATTGCTCCATCGGGAGTAGTGGCGGCAGTGGTGTTGGTGGTGACTGTTGAGAGGCTGTCCCGGTTATATTCTGCTCCCCTGAGGGGATCCTCCTCTGAGGCTGCATCCAGATCTTCACATGAGGTGAGTTGGGAGTTGACAGCAGCCTTTATACCAGGCAGGCTGAGAACAATGGAGAAAATAGCATGACTCTGGGAAATCATCTCTCTGCTCCCACAGTCCTCATCCTCTGAAGAGCCAGAGTGGTCCAATGAGATCGCAGCATCATTGTTGTTCCAGCTGTCGCTGCTGCTCTGGTCTGGATCACCCTCCGCCTGCCGGGTACTACCAGGTCTCCAAGAACGAACCCCAGGCCAGCAGCGGAAGCGGCCAACCAGCTCCTGACATCTGCTCTTTCTCTGGGACAACCTGGTCAGCTCGTAGCTACTGCAACTTCTAGAACTTCCTGTCTGATGGACAAAACGGGCCGTCTCTCCTGCACCATTTCCACTTCTTCCTCCTATCCCACCACGACCCCCAGAACCCTGCAATCCAGCTAACTCTTTTGAACGGTTCTGGGTCTCCTTGTAAATGAGCCAGTAGAGAATACTCATTATTGTCACAGGCAGGTAGAAAGCTGCAATAGCTGTACAGAATGTTATAGTGGGCTGTGAGAGGAACTGAATGTAGCATTCATCTGAGGGCACTGTCCTTTGACCCTCAAAATACTGCCATAGTAGAATGGCTGGGGCCCACAGAACAAGAGAAACAAACCAAGCTAGGCCAATCATGATCCCAGCTCGCTTTGTGGTACGTTTGGCCCGGTAGGTCAAAGGCCTGGTGATTGAAAAGTAGCGATCAAAGCTGATGACCAGCAGGTTCATAACTGATGCATTGCTGGCTACATAGTCTATAGCCAGCCACAGGTCGCATGCCCAGTTGCCCATGGCCCAGTAGCCCATCACAATATAAGCTGTGTAGAGGTTCATGGAGATGACCCCTATGATGAGGTCAGCCACAGCTAAGCTCAGCAAGAAGTAGTTATTGACCGTCTTTAGCTGGCGATTAACCTTGAAGGATACCACAACCAGGATGTTGCCGATGATGGTGACCAGTGACAGCATGCCTGTCAACAAGACAATGAGAACAACCTGCCACACAGGGTGGCCACCAAAGGGATCAAGGGCCGCAGTTCTGTTCCCATTTTGTGATTCTGAGGTGAGGTTTAAGAGTTTGCTGGTGGAAGAGGAATTATCATCCAGGTTATTCACATGAAAAACCAACCAAGGTGCTCCTCCAGTTCCTCCTTGGTGGAGAGCATTGGATTGTGGGTAGGCTCCGGCTGCTGGAGGTGAGGTGTTGGCAGTCAGGAAGAGACCAGGGTCTGTGCTGTTTGAGCTCATTGTTATGTCCTGGCATATTCTAAAGAGAGAGACAAAAAGACAGAAAGGGGAGGTAGGAAGGGACAGAGAGAGCGAGGGAAGAGGGACTTGGCACAAAAGGAGTAAGAAGTCGAAAGGGGGGAAAGGATAGAGTGACAGAGAATGAAATGGAGAAAGGGCACATGAGTAGTTGACATTCCCATTCATATCCAGTAGGTGGCACTAAAAATCTATTGTACCAAGCTGGGTGTCTGAAAAGGCCAATGTATTTGGGTCTAATTTGTCTTTCCTGTTAAACAATCACTCATAATTTCATTTGTAAATGATCTGTATGCACACTATAAATGCATTGCAAGCCATATATTAAATTACAACTTGACATCAGAATCAACAAGGCAAGACAGCCAACACTTTCACCTGTTTCTTATGACACCAAGAAAATTGTAATGACATTTCACTTCTAAGCAGGTAATGTATTTTCCCACATGGCTGCCTAGTCTCTGAATATGACTGAATTGGGATTGAGCCTTTGCATAACATTAGGCTTTGGACAGGTGTGGTTTTCTTCTGTCAGATCAATCTTTATTTAAAATGTAGCTCTGGTGTCTGGTGTCAGCTCTGGTGTATGTCTGTCTGGAAGTATGTCAGTCAAACCATTTTGTAGTGATATGGTTTGTAATTAAACTGCTCAGACTCTGTTGATTTGTTTAAATAAAATATGAACATGACAGAAAACAGCAGGTACCTGTTCATACCAAGTCAAAGACTGAAAGAAGTTACTGACACCGTTGTCATCCTAAGGATGGGCTTGCAGAAAGCACCAGGAATGGAGTTCAAAGAGGAGATAAATAAATTGAGGAAGTCCTCTAAGACCTTGGAAGGTATTCTATTATTTCTTCCTATCTGAATACAGAGGTTTTTGGTGTCAGTTTGATGACGCAAATTACTGGTGCTGGTTCATTTGTCATCAGATTAGTGTAATAGGAGTGCTCTAAGAAAAACAAGGTTGAAGATAGATTCTGTGCAGAGAGCTTCGCTGAGACAAAACCTAATGGTAAAACAGAGAGGAAACAGCCCTGTAAGAGCTAAAAGCAGCATGATCATGGAGAGAATGAAGTGCTGTTTGTTGTTTGATTGGGGATCTCTTCACGATGGAAACACAAACAATAAACAGAAGATCCTGCTGTTTTTGTCAAAGCAGTTCTTGATAATTGGATAATCAGATGAGGAACTGCAATTTTGTAAAGCAGCATGTTCTGTCCAAGTCTTGCTATGCAATCATTTATAATTATCGTGGTGTTTTGCATTCAGATGTGCATGTATATGTATGTTTGTGTTGAAAACAAAAAAGAGATGCTTGACAACAAATATAGTAAAGTGAGGAAAGTAGAAACTTTTGTTAGTTGTATAAAACTGACAAATCTCATTCTGCATTTTTTATTTGAGTATTATGCAGATTATTATTAATTATGCGGACCTGGGTATTACATTCACTAGATTCAATACACATGTATGTCACCATAGCAGTTCTATATAAAACCACAATCGCACACACACTATTTCATCTTACAGGCTGAGTGCTACACCTCAGCCTTGAAAGAATTTAAGACGTCCCACAGAGCTGTTAAAGAACCCCAGTAGCCAAGAGCGACTCATACCCGTTTGTGACACTGAGTGCACACTGCTGCTACTATTATCAGGAGGCTCCCTGTTGTCCCCACTGTGGACATTTGTCACTGCATCAGTGCACATAGACTGGGAGATTATGCTCTCACATTTACCAAATATTCTGTTTATGTTACATGAGCACTCACAGTCACATACATCTGCATAGAAACACACAGTACACGCATGCACTCACATACTGTATATGACAAAATCATTCATCCTAGAACTATATCGAAGTACAGTATGTTAAAAACAAAACCAGATGTAGATGAACAAAAGACAAATCCAAATTAAGTCTAAAACAACAATGCCAGAACAAATGTAAAGAAATGCAACATTTATGACAGCAAACTTATAAGCGATTTAAGAAAACAAAGCATGCTTTTAACTTTTCAGAAAGCTAATTCTACGGAGTATGTGAGACAGCAATATGTTGCTAATGAGTGTTAAACATCTTTTAATTGGCTTACAAGGGCAAAATGTGTCTATGTGAAGATAAGGGGTTTAACAGTGGGGAAATCAGCCTTTAATCTGCTACTTTGATTCGCTGTAAACACAGAGGATGGAAAAAAATAAAGAAAAACAAATAGAAATAATGAAAATGGGACAAACAACAGCACAGTGAAGTGCTGTCCTGCCTGGGGAATAAAGTCATTGGCTTGCAAAACAGGGGAGGAAAGACTGGATCCTGTGGGAAAAGACCAAATGTCAGACTCCCTGTACCTTCTGGGTAACAGGATAATTTAGTATAGGCATAGGTGGGGGTCAAGAAGTTTCTCAGATGCAAGGATTTACAGACTACAGCACACTACCAAAACAATAAGACAATCATTTAAGTTACACCGGAGAAAATTACGCTTGTCTAGTTTTGTATGCTGTCAAATATACAGTATATACAGTGTATATGTCTATGCATATTTACAGTTTAATCATGTTTACTCTATTTTCATGCACAACATTGACTCATACTATGACATGTAAAATGTTAAATCTCGCTGCTGCCGTGTATTGCAATGGTTAATTACAATACATTTACATTTGTAGTCCCCTGGGAGCAGAAACTGGCTGCACAACAGAGGGAGAGTGGTTTGTTTTCCCCTAACATTTAACTGATCAAGCCTTTTCAGATGAAAACTGTATGCGGCAGATGACAACATCCTATTCCAACATGGGTGGCCTACCTAGACCTTTGACAACCAGCTGCTATTACAGTGAAGCCATTATAGTGTCTATCTCTCACTCCAAGCCAATGTTAAGCCCTATATCTTAAATTTGACTCCCAGGCACGTAGGTGTGATGGTTACAGGTACACAGAGATCAATACTCATGTTCCCTGACATTTTGAGGTATTTGTTCCAGCAGGGTTGGACAGCGCAATGCAAGTTGGATCCAAGGATCCATCTAAATGATTGGGTGGCTAGTACACGGCCATTTCAGATTTCTATTTTCAGCACTTAATCTAGCAGAGCAGTGATATGGGCAGATGATGTCCAGCAAGAATGAGTCATGTGGACAAGAACTTTTTAATAAAGGCCAAAGCTGCTATAATTAGAATTTTGGTCACTTTGACTTCCCCTTGAGTGCCACAATTAAAGCGATGCTATTTTTCTTTTTTTAGGTATACAGTCAAGAACGTTTAATCAATTTCTATGTTTTAAAAGAAAAGAGAATATTGTCAACATGCTTTTTTTCACACTGCCTTGTCTGAAACTTTACAATTTAGTGTCCCATTGCAAGTAGCACCTTATGTAATGTGTACTTTTGTGCTGAAGCCAAGTCCAGAGAGACATCTGGAGGCAGTTTACTATAATAAGGCATTATTGTAAACAGCTTTGGCATAAGCCCCTTGGACACAAAAAAGGCTAGTGCCAAACAAGGCAGAACGAGACTCAAGCATAAACTCAAAACAAAAAACACTCCATACAGACAGGCTGAGAGAAATGAATAAACAATTGGACTGGACTAACAAAACAGTTGTCAGGCACTGGCAATTCCAAGAGAGCAACTACAGACTGAATGCATACATATTTAGTCAACCTAGCAGATGCAAGCAATGGCTTTGTGATTACCATCATCAACTGGGCAGTGCAACATTGTCATACAGTATGTAGATTGCTGCCTTGTGGCAAGAGAACAGACAGCAAGTGTTCGAGAGAGTCAGGACTTATAACCGTACTATACACTATCCATGTATTAAAAGCAAAAATGCCTTTGATTTAACCTCATTTAGAAAGCATTGCAGTAAAGCCTCTGCTGTCTCCTTAAAGCTGGATGATGTGGTGTTACAATACGGGATAACAATCAAATATATACAATGCCTAATCCAGGACATACTGAGTGATAAAAGGTGGTGAGAGTGCTTGTTTCAGGGTGAAATGTGATCTGGTAAATAGTGCCTCAACACCAACTGCTCTGTGGAGTTATCGATCGCTGTCTGTTTGGCAAAGTAGTGCTGATAAGCAAAACCTGGAGTAGAATAACTCTGACCCAGAAGTTTTATCTTACATTTTCAAATACTACACCAACAGATACTAGAAGTTACAACTGCAGTGGCATTTACTAAAAATAGATTTAAATTAAGGTACTGAATAATACGAACACTGTATGGTCTGCCATGTGGATTAAAGGGTACATATAAAGAATCTATAATCTATTTTATATTAGCCATCCTAAATTACTAAAAGGAGGTGATACAATGACAGTTAATAACTTGGGAAGCAAAAAACTAATATCTTTATACAATTTGACTCTAAGTAGAGACCAATTCTCCCTTGATCCAGACATAAACAAAGAGACATGCACACAGTGTCTACCAGAACAGGATGTATAGAAGAGAAGATGGGTCACACTACAAATGTTGAAAGTGACTGCATGGAGGGTATCTAGTGTTTGGAAGGGAAGGGAGAGGCACTAGGCGGACGACTTGTCACTGTGTGCTGCAGCTCAGTGTGTTTTTCCACCGGTGCTACTGAGGGCGTGTCGGACTAGTCGCTAGGCAAGCATTATGACACATATTTTGCTGTGACGTCACAGAGAACAAAAGGAAAGGGCTGGATTGCAAATGAGCTGTTTTCAGGCAGTTCAGAGCAGAGTTTTCTGTGGGAGATGGTAACTCCGTTTGGGGTGGACTTTTCACTTTGTAAACCTATTACATGCACAAAAAAGCTATATAATTCAATAAAGGAGCGGGGGGAAAGCCAGAAAACTTAATATGACCTATTTAATTATATTGATCAGGATCAGGATTCTTTACCTATAGATCAATAGACATAGCTGGATAGCACATACATCATGTATAAGGACCACTAAAAAAGGCTCTGACTTTTGGTTGCCTAAATAGCAACCACATAACACTGGGATTTGTTCTCTTCTGCATGGATATCCTGCTATTAAGCACAGTTAGAATAAGAATGAGCACTTCAAGAATCATATATCCCCCCATTGTACAAAGAGCACAGGAAGAGAGTAGAGGAGCATCTGCAGTCAGTTGCTCTTTTCCCACCACCTCTGACATGTGGCTCTAGTGAAACATCAGAGTCACTCTGACAATGTATTTTGTAGACTCATAAATGTCTTCAAATATCCATACAGGGGAAGTGTTGCTCTGAACCAGTCATTTATATTAGAAGAACTGTGTAAATCTACGTTATTCTAATCTACAACATCTATATTATAGTGTACAATACAATAGTGTACAATAGTGTTTGGTGTAAAGTGTTAAGTCAAAGCCTGATCTCAAAACCTTAATATAATACAGGCAGTGGTAGCAGACACTGATAAACCTGCATATAATGGTTGATAATGCTGTTGTCAATGATAATGAATTATCTTTTTTTTGTTATTTAATTGAACCTAGATATAAAGATAAACGGATAAACTACATATATCAAATGTAATTTTAAATTATAGTGATCCTTATCATTATTTTAATTTCATCAGAGAAAGGGTGTAAAGAGTTAGTATGTAATGAAGTAGTGTTGGCCTTGTCCTTCAAAAAAGAAAGAGGGACTTTGTAGTTGCACAGGATGAGCTAAATCCATCACAAGCTGGTGATAATGGGGCTGCTGCCAGAAGACGGTGGCAAGGGTTGTGAAACAACACAAGGCCATCTGTCAGGTTCTCACTGCTGACAAGAACAAGCATTTAGTGCCTACTTGGCAAGCGATGGACTTGCTAGTGTCCTCTAAGTCCACTCTTAAAGTTCACAGATTTTCTGTCAGGCAAATCTTAAGTGAGCGTGTTATTATTATGTGAAACCTTTAAAGCACCTCCTACTAACAAAGCCTGTGAAACCTGCAGATTTGTTGACATAGCTCACGAAGGATGTCCACCATCAGGGTCTGCTCAGTGACAAATATGACAAAGCAAAAAATGAGTTGCCGGACATGTCATTGCTCAAGGCACTAAGGTAACAAGAATGATGGCATCAAAATGAGGGAGGTGTCTGACAGTGGAGGAAGACCATGATCCATCAACTTCAAAAGCAGTTGGAGGAGAAGCTGCTGCAGCTCTACTTGCCCAAAGGTACAAACAGTTAGAAGCAATTCAGCTTACTTTAAGTGCTTTCGATCTGTGCATCTCTGCCACCAGTTCAACCTCTGACAAGATTTCAGTGAAGAAAGAAACACTGTCACTTGTCAGAGGCAGTGTTGGGGGTAACACAATAAAAATGAATACATTAGAGTACTAAAATTACCTTAATGTTGTAATGAGAAACATAATGCGTTAGTTTTGAAATTCAAGTAATCAGTTGTTTGTCTTTATTAAAACAATGTTAGTTTGCTTGGGTGCACTGTAACAGATAAACAAACTGAATTGCTCTTCTGTAGTATTTCTTACACAACAGCTGCTCAAGAAGTGATACTAAAGTAAAGGGTTTTATGCAACCATATACAAACAACCAATGTAGACTCCTCTTCACTTCATCATCTGAAACATTTACAAATCATTATCACTTCAAATGACTAATTATATAAAGCGTGCCCTTTATATCATTTAAAACCTTCCTGAAGGAAGTGTGGTGTGACATGTAGTCTAGGAAACAAAAAACTAAACCCTACCTTCTTCTGAGTAATGTGACAAAAGCCTGTGCAGCACGACCCTGTCTCCTTGATTACATGTATCATATGTCCAATAATACTGAAAAAATATGGAGCAAAAACGTTTTTCCTAGCACATTTGCTTTCTTCCCAACAGTAACATGGCATTTAGACTGGGGAACATCTCCATCTGCTAACATCGTGCCTGAATTTTAGACATGTTGATCCCTACAGCTGTCTCTAAAGCATACCAGTTCAAATTTGGGTTTTAATATAAATAAAGACCATGTGGAATAAGAATAATTATTAGCATTTTTTACCAAGAATGTGTCAGACACTTAGCAATTACTGTGTGCCTTTTCCAAGGAGCAAAGAGTCAGATAAGGACATATTCAACTGCATGCATGTGTCTGTAATTCATGGAAGGCATCCCATCTTTTCCACTGTAAGCCCAACTAACAAGAAATGTCCCTCTCAAAAGCAGCCAACCATCCATCCCTTATCACAAACAGGGTGTGAGAGGTTTGCTGCACCCAAGTAGCAAACATTAGAGGATGTGCTGAGGAGATAAGGTAAATTAAAAAGGCAGAAAAATAATGTAGAGTTTATAACCCCGAAAGTCAAATATCCCTCCATGGTGGAAAATATTAAATTCAGGACATCCCTGTATAAAATAAAGGAATAGAAAATAGTGTATAAAGCATGGTCTTTTTGCTTGATTTGATTGTCACTAAGTCACTAAACAGCATCTTCTGGCCAATGTGCCTAATGTTGCATGTGGATGCTATTTTGCATAGTGTGGATTTTGTGATTTTCTTTTGTATCTTTTTTATACCTTTTTTGTGTTTATACATAATAATTATATCATTATATAATAGTAATTGAGGTTGTACAGTATATGTTTAAAATTGAAATCTAACTTGCTATGGTATTTTTGCTAATATATTGATCATGATGTTACTTTGCGATAAACCTCACCTATTCCTAAAAAAAACCTTTACATGTCCTCCATATTTTCATTAGTTTTACTGATGTCCTGTAAAATGAGTCACATTGTAAATTACACTGAACACAACCACATTGACTGATACTGATAAGGACCAAGGGACACATTTTGCAGTGGAGAAACATAAAGTGAACATATCCATCTCTCAGTTGGCCATTGTTACATTATGTCATTTCTAATTTACATAAAACTGATCACAAAGTTCTTTCTCAGCAAGTGACTTTCACAACCATCACGATGGTCTCTCACTACTTGTCTTCCAGCACTCGAAAATGAATGAGAACTAATCACTTTGTTATTGCTGCTGTGAGAACATGGTTACATTAATTTCATATTTCTAATGCTTCAGCAATTCAGAAACAACACACAGTTTTCTAATGCTGGTTAGTCTCAATTAAGTTAAAGGTTGCTGAGGTCAAATGACACCCTCGGGTTGTGATACATCAAACATAAGAACCTAGTCAGACAATGTAGTGATCATAAAATAATGATTTTATCTACCAGTACTTGGTAACTACTAGGGCTGTCCCCAAATTGTTGAAGTTTCAATGCTTCGATGGGCGGAGCCTGATTTGACTGTCATTCTCACAGTCGAGGCTTCGCATCAAAACAATGATCATGCCATTTTGGCGATATGGGGGTGCTCAACGTCTGATTTTACATAGAACTACCAGTTTTCTACCAATAAGTTAATATACAGCCTATTACAATATACATTCCAACGTTTAATGCTGTAAAAAAATGAGAAAAGAAAAAAGCTTTCAATAATAGTTTCTAAAGTGCTTGAATAAATCCAAAATTGTAACTCTAACCCTGGGTCGTCAGTGCACGTGTGTAGGCGTAGAGTGTAGGTAGTGGCAGTGGAGGAACGCTTGCTGAAGAAACGGAGCCACAGCTTCACTGGTGTTGTGCTGAGTTGTCTGCACTTCGCAGGACTTTTGGATAATTTATCACCGTTGATGAACCACACAAAGAATATTTTATCGTTTTTAAATAGCCGGCTACTTGAAATAGACCTGCGAGGAACCGCGACGTGCATGCAGTTGTCGGTAACACGGCATGCACAAGCAAACTCTGCACAAGGCCGGTGAATGACAGGTGAGAGAGAAAGAAAAGGGTCTTCAAAAAGCCTCAGTTTAGCTGAAAATGTACAGTGTAAATTGAATGAATAGAGACTGCAGCTCTGCAGCTTCCCAAGATTAAAGCGGAGCCACCATGTGTTACCCCCCACCCAGCTCGCAATCACCCTGCACAAAAACACACGATTCAGTCGACTATAGGCAGGACTTGATGATTCTGATTCGACGATGTAAATCCTTAGTCAGGGACAGCCCTAGTAACTACTAGTACTTTGTGTTACAGATTTGGGTTTTTAAATTGTATACATTTAATCTGGTTTGTTTTGGTTTCACATTGCAATTATGCTAAATAACTACACATGATATACCTAAGTCCTGCCATCATTACCTATGTGAGCTGTTTCTCCCTGGTTTGTAGACAGGCCTGCATCTGATGTCGGCTTGTAGCCTTCTATTGCAGTTTGAATATATGAATGAACAGATGCATTTCATTGCCACTATAATAATAATAATAATAATAATAATGATAATAATCCATGCGACCCTGTACGCAGGATAAGCGGTTGACGATGGATGGATGGATGGATGGATAATAATAATAATAATAACAATATTACACCAACTTCCAGCGTCATGCAAAAATTAGTTTTTTTGTTCCTGTTGTGATGAGTCTGCCACAATATCCTGTAATTGGTCCAAAAGTCCAAACTAAAGTTCAAATCCAAAATAAAGTTTTCACACTAGAAATGAATGGACCATGGTTCAATCTTTTCGTTGGACCTAGGTTTGGCTTTTCTACTGTTGTCTGGAGAAGGTTTCACGCATGTCATTTTGGATCAGAACAAAACAAGGTAGGTGTGAAACAGCCTTAAGATACAGTCTGGAGACCATGAATGTCTGTACAATTCATCTAATAGCTTTTGAGATATTTAAGACTGTAACCAGTGTCCACTCTTCTGCCTGGAGAGCCAGAAAAACAGGACTAGTGTCTGTACAATGGAAGAAGTCCCGTAAGTCCTTAATACCAGGAAGCAGCTCAGCATAATTATTCTGCCTAACCTTGTTTATTCTCCTTTATGACCATGGGCAGCCAGGAGATCTGTTTTTATTGAGGTGTCCTTTTTGCTGCAATCCAGATTACTGCAGCAGAGTGTCTGAGGCCTGCTTACACTGGCACCACCAGCCATAAACAGACGGCAGTTTGACGAGAGCTTAGTCTGATAAAATAACAATGTGAGGAAGTGAAATAATAATCAGTGTGAGAGGTTATACATGGTGCCAAGGATGGCCGTTCTTGGGATCCAGCCAAAAGCCAATACTTGGAAAGATCTCTTTTGTATCAGGAGCAGGTAGAGGGACAGTGCAACTGTTGTACAAGGTGCAAAATGTAACTTTTGTTGGTTTTTTTATCAGTTGCATTTTGTTCCCCTAAATACGAACACACAGTACTATATTTTGCAATCCTCTCTGGTCAAATGCAACTAATATATATATATTATATATATAAATATATAATAATATCATTCCACTTTTCATCAGTTATAAACTTAGGAACCAATGTCTCTGTTTTGAAATGACAATGTGTGATCTGTGTGCTAGATAGGTGGGGATCATTCATTGGAACATTTGGTTCCAATACAGGAAGTAGTTTAACATTCTTACAGTGCAGCAAAGGCATAGTGAGGAGGTTGATATGGATGGATGATTGTACAAAGTGCTTGACTTTGACATAAAGGACCAGGGTTCATATCCTGTCTCATGCTTGAAGTCAGTTTTTAAGCATTTAACAAAGACCATGATCTCCCCAAAGCCTTAACCGAATGCTTTTTAGTTGCCCGAAGATAACCATAAAGACCTGTATCATGCTTCAGATGCCAAGAGGAGCTACCAAGAATATTGACAGTGAACATTTTTTCAGTTTTTTCACTACAAACATATTTTTAAACGGGCTGTTCTCCCTAAAAAACGACAGCATCACTTGTTTCAGGACATCCTCGGAGGATTTATTTTACTATATGTGAACAGAAGTGACAAAACCTTCTAGCGGCCATAGGAATTATGACTCATGTCTGTCTAGAGCAAAGGAGGAAATGGTGTGACCTTGCTGCAGAGCCACAAAGTACATAGGAGGAGGAGGTTGGTGTGATTGGATTGGTCAATAAAATGTTGGACTTTGACATAGGAGACAGCTGTTTGTTTCCCATTTTCTTCCAAAAGTCAACATTGTTTTCTTTTATGAGTGGCCACAGTTATTGCCCATCAAAGTAGTCATTTTGACCCAAACTATGACTTTCCCTAACCTTGGCCGAGTCATTTTTGTGACTAAACCTGACCTTAACCAGAGCTGTGTCCGAAAATAAATAATAAATAATAAATAAATAACAGTGACATTCAGGCACTAGGGGCATCAGTCATTCTGGAGGCCAGTTACATTATGTTGATATGTTACCTAAAAAAACTAATCTGTGCAGCCTCAAATTTCCCCCAAAATCTATTTAGCTAATGCTAGTTGTATACATATGAACATAATTCTTCTTGTTATAGGCTTAATGTTGTTGTATTATAGTAGCTAGGTGTGAGGAGAAAAATCCACACGTGGAAAGTGAAGTAGGATGTTGTTATGCGTCAGACCAGTGCCAGAGGCTCATGGGATTTCACACACATCCTCACCTCTGTGGTGGGTCTCCGTGCTTTTTGACAGCCTCAGTAACAAGCTGCTGGAACTCTTTAGACATGGCACTCTAAGACACTTAGACATGGCTGTGTAGTATGTGTGTATGTGAAAGCAAGAGACAGGAAGAAAAATAGAGAGGCAAAATAGAGACAGTGGAAGAATGGCTCAGGAATATGTCAAACCAAAAGGCTGCAGCCACTTGAGAATGACTGCACGGATAAGGTTGAAAGTTAACCTTTCTAGCATTCTCACAGTAAATCTAAACCTGGATGAGGTCCAATGCATACCTTGTGTGTGTTTTAAAACAAAAGGTAAGTTACTGTCATTGAAATAGGGCAGAATTTTGTGGTGGATGTCACACAGGGGGAAAAAAAGCTTGTGCATTAAATTTGCCACAGTGACAGCTCGCTCCTAACAATTCCCACAATCCAAACTATGAAATACCACGCTTTGTGAAACAATGTTGTTTCAAGTGAGGCTAATTCCAGTCCTGACCCTTTGCCTCGCTCTTCATGCCTGCACTTCAATACAACCCTACACAGATGCTATACACATGTAAGTGATAGGCTATTGCGATCAATCCTTAAAAGGAAGTGCAACCATCTGTCTATTGAACAGGCACTCGAATGAGACGGAGAGGGAGAAAAAACACACACTCACTCCTATGTAAACATGCTTCAGCGGGAGGAGAGGAGTCTTTGAATGCTGGAGGCAGAGAAGTGGGGTTGCATCGGGGGTTCAGGAGAGTGAGGCAGTGGGGCGTGTACAAGCAACTGCAGGGGGGCTAAGAATGTGCGAGGAGACATAAGTCGTTACACCTCCTGCTTGGGGAGTGTATCCAGCCATGGGATATTATGTGTTTATGTGAGAATGGAGGAACAAAACAGACTTCTCATCTCAGGACAGAGGGCTGTCAGGTGATGGAGACCATGCCTTCCACTGTACTGTGTGCACCACACAGCATAAATGCATGTGCACTCTTCTTTGCAGATATGCTTACATAAGGCTGACATTCACATGCAGTACAAACACTGACTCTATCACACACTCTGTTCCTCTTTCACAATTGCATGCCTGTAAGTGCATACAGGCATGCAAACACACACATCATCAGTTGAAGGCTCAAACACTTGAGAGGGCAGTGAGTCAACAAGGTGATTACATTGAAGTCTTGACAATGATCCAAGTATCATATCGCCACAAAGAGAGGTGGCGCTGACAGAACTGGTTATAATAACAGTCCAAACACTTCTCCTGGCGGATGTAGAGAGGCTTACATAGACAGTTAACAAAGCGCTAACTGTATTACAAACATGAACACTCACAGGGACACACAAACACGCACATATATACACAAAACCTCACGTCTCTGGCTGCACCTCTGTCTCATTCACTCAAACATTGCCGTCCCACCCCTTCCTGCTCTCTCTGGCGGCTTCTTTCCCCACAACACACACACACACACACACACACACACCAACTTGGCAAAGGGTGTATCCTATTTCATCCAATAATATCAACCCAGGTGACGTGACTGTACCTGGCACTGGAGCCTAAAATAGCTTTTAAATTTGATTCCCTAAATTCTCTTGGGAAGTCATGGTGGTCTCATTTGTCTTTCTCAGTATCAAAAGTCCATTCTCTCTTAACCAGCTCCAGATGAACCTGATCCAGACATGTCAACCTGGAAAGACAGGTCTGATTAAAAAAAAACAAAATCACCTGTTCTAACACAAATGCACACAAGCTTAACTGGGTGGGCTTGTACATGTGATTGTTTCACACTTGCATGAACACACAGAACCTAAACTGGGCAGAACATGCAGATAAATATTTCTCCATCTCTACTCACTGTATCCTAACTCAGCTCAGATTTTTAATGTACAATCTCCATTACGCTCACAGAATATATTCTGAGCTGTCCCAACAGTGCACAGCATCATAATATTGAAAATTTCATTGGATAAAGTGGTTGTGTACTTGCAGAACTGCAGAGCTGAAATGAGTTTGCCTGAATTAATTATTTAATGTCCTTGACAACGCGGCATCATATTCAAACTATTTGGCCTGCTGGATTACTTTATTTGTGTTTACCTCCCGTGTGTTATTTATCGCCGTTCCTCTGACCTTTCAGTATAACTGTATTATATGTAATTCATTGAACTAAATTGGATTGGATGGTTATTATATAAAATGATATACTTCATATTTAAGTTATGGTTGGCTCTGAGTTTGTTTGTTTTTTAAGGACAGTCAACAAAAATGATGACGAATGAAGAGGAAATGCAAATCAAATTGTAGACATGGTGGGACCCCATATAAAGTTAATATAGTGAACACAAACACAAACAGGAAGAACTAGAGTTCTTGGTAAGTTTTGAAAGCAGTCAAGAGTCTGAGATGTCACACAAACACACACAAGTAAAGATTGCTCAAACAGTCCACCGTGGCAAAGATTTGCTTCACGTTCAATCTGAACGCACCATAAGACAGCAAACGTATTGCCAGTATTGCATGAATGTAGGGAAAGCGCAATCTTTTTTTTTTATCTACAGTCTCTAGGCAGGTTGATCTCCACCGTTAGAAGAAACGAAAAAGGACAAATATCAGACAAAACTGCATCAAATAAGACTTAGAGAAGTCTTGCTCGAATATAATTTGAAGAACATGCAGTCCACATATTGAGAATAGAGGCATTAAGACCCTCTGAAACATGTTCAATAGGTGCCAGCGGTCAGACCTCAAAAGAATTTATAGCCTACAATTATATTTTATATTGGGTGCTTGCTGGTTAATGAACCTTGAATGCTAATGCCGTCAGACGAGTGATGGATCAGCCACACTGACAATTGGCTTTTGCTGCCGAGGGATGCTGTTATTGGTTTGTCAGAAAACATCCAACACAGGAGGGAGACATGAAAACAAGCCCCTTCATGGCCAAGGACTTTACATGGGCGGGATTACAATTGAGCTGATCTGAGGAGAATCCAGAGATAAAAACTGACATATAGTAAAATAAATCTGAAAAGTGGAGAAGTGTAATCCCTTTGACAGGAGTGTCTTGTCTTCTGCCATCCATACAACTAACTACAAAGCACATGAGACACATTCCGAAATTAGCATAACAAGGCAAACGACTGAGCTGATACACAAATGGACTAATATCTTGCATAATAAAACTGCCAGCATTTATGGGGGGCCCTGCATCTGGTGAATGATGATCTGTGGTGTGTAATAGTTCCCATCCGGCACACTGACAAGAACATTATGAGGATGAAGAGTGATGAGATCTTCATAAGCCTCTAATACTGTATGGAGCCCTGCTGAGTGGAAAAAGACTCACTTTGACTCCTATTGCACTTACAACACGGCTAATATGAGTGGGAGCACTCACTGCAAGAGAGAATGCAGACCAGAACAGGCTCCCGGAATATTATGTGGGTGGTTCAACCATACAAATCATTCTTAGACTATAAAGGAATCACACGACCAAATTACATTTTGGCTGTAATGACTCTATAAATATTCACCTGCTCTTGATTGTCTTCTTCAAGTGTCATCACTTTTTCATCAGTTTTTTAGTATCGTTTTCAAAACCTTCTCTCCTCAGGGCTTAGAGAGCGCACCATTTCCTCACCAGCTCTGGGGTATGGACACCCATGCATAATGCCTATATATAATACTATTTACACACCGTAAACGGTAACACAGGCACTTTGTGTAATAACATAACAAGTCATTCTTATGCCTATCAGTAATCCCCTGCTATTTGTCAAAACCTAAGCTACAACTAGAGAACTTTCATTTGTCATAATCACATTACACCTGCAATTCCAAACACTTCATGCCAGAACGCCTGCTGCGTAAATCACACTGTTTATTGATACTTCACTGTTGGACTCTCATCATAAAGTGTTCTAAAATCAGCAAAACATCAGTAACTGTGTTGATTTTCTGCAAAAAGCAGCATAGAACTGTGAAGGTTTTAAATTTCCATTAAATTAGTCTATTACTTATTAAAAAAACTAAATTTTTTCCTTGTTCAAGCACTTGTCTCAGCAGCCAGAAAATAATAATCCATCCCTTCTTGCCCCCTGCAATACCAAGAATGAAGTGCACTGGAGTTTCTACTTTGAACTACCTCTATCTTAATCAAATGGAGCCAGTGTGTAGCTCTTTTCAGATGTCAACACCAAACGAGGAAGCTCTGAGGCTCTTAAACTTATTTAAACAGTGCTGAGAGTGAGTATATTAGTCAATGCTGAAGTTAGTGGATGAAGATAAACACCATAACCACTCAAGTGTCATTCCTGAGGACTATGATCCAGAGGTTACAGCCATGTTGTAGCCCTAAAGCTTTAATATATAATCATTCCAATGAGAAAAAGCCCTCCTGGAATACAATACCCCTCTTTATCTCATTCCCTCTACAGAATTTCTTCATATAGGCTAATGGCTTTTTCTCCTGCACTTCAATAGACTCATGCAGAGAAGCAGTTAGACAGGGGAACATCACCCATTAGTGACTTCGACTGATATTATCTCATTATCTCTCTTTATATTTTTTTTCCAGGTTGACCTTCAGCTATAATATGTGGGAATTAACGTTCCACTGGGCTGCCATCCATGAACAAGGTGTGAAGCAGCCATATATACATATACATATACATATACATATATCTAATGTATTCTAATTCCATAGAGTCTCTCAGACATTTTCCTACAAGTGGAAACATGTACTACCATTGAGTAAATTATGAACATGTTTTAAATGGGTTGTCACTCCTGGAGTGTATTAGCATTTAATATGAAAGGACTCAACTGTGATGGGAAAGGGTTATCTTATTGAAAAATGCATGTCATTAAGCTCTGTAAATATTGAACAAATGCCTACGTAAAAGATCAACTTGATGACGCACATAAAGCAAAATGAGTCTGCTGTGTGTAGCACTGTCATTAATCTGATATCAAAATCAAAAGGTTGGACTGTTTTGAATAATTTTCCAGAAAGTGATGTCAGAACATTATCGTGGCATTTTAAAACTTACACACTTGTCAAAATTCGGCAGGTAACAACATCCACAACTATTTTATTGTGTATTTGTGAACACAATTTTCCTATTAAGTGAATGTCTATGTTAAAGAATTATTAAGTAAATTATGCTTTCTATTACCTATAAAACCTAAAAGATGTGAACTGGAGGAATGATTGAGGAGCTGACAGCTTGAGCAGACAATCAACTTGTTGGAATCACTGAATGTGATTGATGTTTGTTGGATCAGCTGATGACCAGCTGCCGAGTAACACATGACTTACAGTACACGTCTTGCCTGAACTAACACAATGCTTCATTGCCCAATTTTATCTATTCTTCTTCCAAGTCCCAAAATGGTCAGAAGCATTAACTTTACAACTCATAGTCACACTGAAGTGCTTTACTCCCCCTCATGTGCAAACCCTTGTGTGCAAACACAAATCCCAAATAAGCCCTGATGTCAAATACTTTAATTTGTTTCATACTAACATTGTAGGGAAAGAAAGTGCCATTTTTGGAGGATGGGTCATCTTGAGTGAGCAGAAAATTCATGTCAGAGGAGGTAAAAACTTCAAACTTTTCTAGCACCTTGAAACTCAGTTTCCAACAACTCAATAATCATTAGATTACTTGTTTCACTCATTTGTTGGGTGACTAAATTACTGTACACCATGATCAATAAAAGATTAAGTTATAAGAAAACACAGTATTCTTCATTGCTAGGTTCTCAAGGTGTTTGAGTTTGAAGCAGGAATTTCAGTGCAAATCCACATCCGGGAACTGTGGCTGCCTATTTGCCTGCTCACTTATTTGTCTAAAAGATATAATACGACTCGGTCTTTCATGCCTCACGTATCGAGGGCAACCCTCTCCGTAAACATGGTTAGAATCAAATATACAATACAATGAGAATCATATTTCTCAATCACTTGAAATGAATAAATAGAAACAGTTTGTTTTTTTCTTCAACTAAAAAACATCTCCAACTCTCCTCTGCTGATCTGAAAAAAGTCATCCATGCCTTTATTACATCATGCTTGGATTACTGCAGCTTTCTATTCTCCTATGTGAGCCCGAGCTCCGTCAGCCCAAGAGGCAGGACTGCTCAGAATAACACTAGTTTCCCTGCACCAGCTTACTCTTGATTTCAGAACTGATTTTACGATCTAACAGTTAGTTTTGTAAAGCTTAATGAGGTCTAGACTCAAGTGAAATAACTGACCTTATGACCTCTCACATGAGTGAGCATTAAATATGTTCCTATATCCATTCTTTAACCTAAAAGTGACATTTTCACACTGTCAGCAAGTGTTTACATGATAACTGGACCGGGACCGAAAACTGCCGCGTCCCCAGAGTTACTGGGGATGAGGAAGACACAGTGGATTCAGAGAGGGACAGGACAGGCGTCAAGCTGGAGAGGAGCGAAAGGCAGGTCGGGCATCAAGTGGGGAGGTGACAACGTGCAGAGCCAGAATAATGTCACATCTAACTGAATTAAGTGTTTATTTCAACCAAACCAGAGTTGGTGATTGTTAGAACAGTGGAAAGATTTTTATTTTGTTTCTGTCAAGTTTGTTGAATCAAGTGTAAGTTGTCAGTCTTAGTTAGGTAAAAGAGAGAAGGTGTGAAGTTGTATTTTTGGTTTAAAAAGGAAATTATGTGTAAGAATATTTCCTTTCTTGACATTTTGGGAGTTTATTTATTTTATTTATTACACTAAAAAAAGCTAAGAGAACATGTGTAACAGTGAACTCACACACATCTCCCAGCTGAAACTGAAGGAAGAGACCTGAGCATTACTATGAACTATTGCCTCTTGAGATACAAAGTGGTATTACGAGACAGGATGGACCGGGGCTAGCTGGTTAGCATGCTAATTTCAGTAAATATCTTTGCCATTGCTGTATTAAAAAAAGATCCATCAGAGAGAGTGTTAATTATTGAGTATTTTTGTTAAGATTATATAGTTTGTGTGAATATGCTTTATCAACATTATAGTGTATGCAGTCATGCAATAAAGCCACTTGAATTGAAATTGAATGGAGATGAAGCAACTCTACATGGCTCTGGAGCAACCTTAACAACAGAGTAGGATACATTTATACAGGTGGTTTCACCTAGACCAATAAGTTATCCTGTCTGTCATTGTGTCTGCTTTTGTCCTTTAACAAAAATTTCTCTTGGTGGTCAACAGAACCAAACAGAAACTTTGGTCGCAAGAATAAACAAATTTCTGTTTGCACATTAAGACAGTTTAAGATATCAATTTAAGTGCAAGTAAGCTGTTTGGATGGTTTTGGTGAGAAGGATTTATAGTATGTAGGAATGACTTTCTACTAATGTTACCGTGAAACTTTAAATTTTAACCAATCAGAATTGTTCTTCCTTGGCATTAAGCATACAGGCAAATATATGTATCAGCCAGATGGCCACAGAGTGAGTTATGCTGATATGCTGCTAAGATTCAGTGAAATGAACATTTTCCAGTGCCATGGTGGTGTTATATTTAGAGCCTGTTAATGCACCCTCACCAAAAATACCATATCAGGCTCCCCATGTCTGTCAGTGCTGTGGACATTTAATGAATACTTTTTAAGAAGCTTTCCCTCTGGGGGTGGACAGAAAAAGTATATTTTGGAATTGCAGTCAACTTGTTGGTGTAGCTGATGCACCCCAGCTCTACATTAGAATTAATGCTCTGATTTGTCACCTGCATGTACACAGTTTGTCGTGACACCAAGAGGCTTTCAGACAGTAGCAGCTTGCTGAACAGCACAAACATATCATAATTCCATCTGTGTGTACAGTTAATGGACACTGGAGAACACTGGATACTTGTTCCCACCAAGATGAAGGTACAGGCATTCATTCAAACGGACAACTGTCTCTGCTGTTATGCAAACACTCTTATTTCAAGCAAACAATGCTAAGTGACTGTTAGTTATACACCTCAGGTGCATGTGCTTAGTTAGACAAACAATCCAGTTATTCTACACTGTACTGCTGTGCTAAGGTATTTGAAATCATACATCTAACTTTATGCCAGCCGATAGGACACAGGCCAAAGTTTCATTGTGGGTCTTGCTTTTTATTGACATTTTAGCTTAGAAGTTTAGATTAATCAGTCCCTGTGGGAGGAGATGTGTACACAGAGACCAGACAACAAAATCTGCATTCTACAGCCTTTAGATTTGAAATGCCTCTGTTCTTGATGTTCTTATTTCAGTTGTCTGACATTAATGCAGCTGACCACACACGTTGATTGTGTGGAATTAAAGAGGGGAACAGTAACAGATTGCATTGGTGGACAACAAGAGAAACGTAGGCTGGCGTGAAATGGCAATAATGCTGTTATTTACACTTTCTCACTTCTCTCTTTCTCTTGAAGATGCATATAAATTAGATTATCATTGGACTAAATATTATGTATCTTGTTCTTTAAATTTTTCAGGAGTTCGAAATGTAACATCTTTAACATGTAATTATCAGCACAGTAGACAGTTCCTTCTTATTTCCCATGGTTTAAAAAACAAAAAGTGAATATTATATGTTCCAATGCTGCCCTCAGAGAGACAAGCACTTACTACAGTGTAAGATAGCAAGAGATAATTAACCACTTTAATATTCCGCAGGTGGTGTTTCTCTATTTCATGTGGGAAGCTGTCACCACACACAGACCCACCGACTGTCAAGGATACGACTGGCAGACTATTACAGTTAACGGTTTACTTCTATGCTTGCAAACTTTTTTTTAATGTGCTCCTGAAAACTGGGTGATAATTGCTTTTCATGTTACTGGCTGCACTCAACAGAATAACAAGAACTGCCATGTTTATGCTTAAATCATTTTTATATGGTACTATAAATTAGTATATATACAGTATGTATAACATATCAGTGGAAAAAAGGTGCAATGCTGTTAAAACCTGGGTTTCAATGTAACGATGTAAGATCTGTTGATCTTATAGTGTCAGTTTTTGACATAAGTTGATGATTTTACCATAGAAGTTTCTCCTCAGGGAACAAGCATCGCTGCTTATTTGATGCATCTAACATAAACCCATTACATTAAATATTTTAATAATATAGAGAGACCTATTTATTACACTGCTTTTCAATTTACAGACTAGTTTTTTGCAAACAGCAGCAGTCCAGTCTAAAGTGTAAGTAATGAAGTCATCAGGCATACTGTGGTTTATCCTTTTGTGGATTGTTTAAAGAATAATGTGAAATGCTATAAAAGAATCGTCCATCAAACAGGCATTATATTAGCCTGTGGGCAAGATCTCGTACATTACAGCTGATGTGGAAGTTACCACTGAAATATGAACACCCTTGTTGACGGACCCCAGTAGATTCACAGTATGTGATGTAATTAGAGGTCAACCAAGACAACTACTGTGTTTGACTCCTGCCATCCATGGATCCATGCCAGTTAAAATAAATTAAGATCAGTGTTTGTGTGTGTTTACCAAGGATGGTTATGTTTCCCTGCCAGTGGAATGGAGTATCTGGTCAGTTGTTTTTTCTAATTAGGAAAAAAGGTACTGAATATTTCTACTTCATATTTTTAATCTTATTTTCCTGTCCAGCAGACACTACTTTTTTCAGTGCTTTTGGCACTGATTTTTGTGTTTACTGTTTGGCACATTTGCAGGGAGGGAAATTTATTAATTACAGCACTAAATAAAAATATATTCTAAATGACTTAACATGAGGCGTTTCAGCTGCCTAATAACCCAACATTACCATTTTGAAATATTAAACAGGACGGGTTACGCTAGTAAATCCATTATCTAATCAAATTCAATGATTGCATTTCAAATATTGCTATCTGTAAATACTTATCTCCACATACTGTTTTGGAATAATATTTCTTATATCTAATTTATTAATTGCTTAGCTTTGGAGTTTTATTAATATCAGCATCATCAGTATGTCCCTCATTAGCATACAAAGATAAGCAGCAGTGTTTCCCAAATGTAATTAGAACATCTATTTTATCAGAAGAGTCAGCATGGATAGATTACAGAGTCTCTGTTAGAAGGCGTTGACATTTTTTGTTGTCATAGAGTTCTTCACCTAAAAAAAATTGTCCTCCACAAAAACTTAAATAAATAGCCTTCATATTCACTATAAAGATATTACAATAAAGAGGCCACCATGAGTACTTCACAGAGAGTGTTTGTCTCCATAGGTTTTCTGTAGGACAAAGGCTTAGGCTCTTTACTGACAGCATGCAATATGGACCATCGGACTCTGGGGAGTCCATCATGGTCCATCATAATCCATAATGGGAGTCTGTGTGGTAAATTTCTGTTATGTTATCCTGTTAAACCAGAGGATTTAGGGAACCGTTTATAAATTAATAATCTACTATCTATTGGTTCAAGGACCAATCCAGGGGGAGTTTAAAGTGTGGAAATTTTATTAAAAATATTAAAATACAATATGAATTTCTTTGCATGTAGTTGTGATAAATACATTAATAACGACCATGCACAAATCCTAACAAATTACATTTATCTGTTGTTTAATTCGTTTCCAACAATATACCATACCATGGGTATTCTTTGGACTCATCCCTACTTAATGGGTTCCATGTACAGTTAGCTTCAGTGTAGTGCTTAGACAAAGTTGATCCTTCTATCTGACAACTGTAGTGAAGTCGTCATACCAGTGTGTACTCGTGAAAGTACCAATTTATTTGCCAAACTTTCTAACTTGTCAAGCATTCCAGTTAAAACATTTACAGAAAACTAGTCTTCTGGTATGCCCATCAGACACTGCAAGTTAAATGGGGCAATGTTGAGTCTGCTCTGTTTCATGTAAATAATGGTATTTGTCTGGCTCTCATTTTGTTCAATGTATGGATGACTTATTATACAACTGAATAGCTGTAACACAGGCTGTCTTGTTGGAAACTCTGTTGCTGACGACCTGGTCATTTGTAGTCCATATAGTGCTGGGCTGCAATTACTGAAGGTGTGCTCACAGTATGGCAAAGATTAAATTAAATTAAATTTAACGCCAAAAAGAGTAATGTCATGATAGTCATAGTCATAGACAGAAGTAGAGAGACAAGGAAATTAGTTTTTTTTGTGTTTCACTGCGATATTCCTTTTACTCACTGACAATTTGAATGACAGATATTTTCATCGAAAGTGAAATATGCTCAGGCTTTGCAAGTTTAGTATGTGATCTGTCAATGCAAATGTTCATTACTTAGAGCTTTCTGCACACCTGTGCATACAGCTCATCTTTGGTAAAGCTACAGGAAAAGTAGTATGGGGAGGCTAATAGTGGCTTACCAAGAAGTGATGAAGTCAACTGTTTGTGTTTTCTGGTGTTCTTCATTGCTACATACTTCTAAGGCGTGTGATGAACAACTTAATGTGTCACTTGGATGAGTCAGAAAAAAAGCATCATAGAAGCTTTAACCAGCCCTGAGAAGAGCTCCACTCAGTAAACACTAGCAAAATTGAAATTGAATGATGAATTGTTGTGGTTTCATCATATAGTCCTATTTTTCTTTCTTTTTTCTTTTTATTTCTATGGACACTCTTGTCAGTGTGAAATAAAGTTTAAATTGAATTATATTTACAAAGTAAGCTGTAGCTGGAGTGTAAAAGGAAGCATCTTGTCTGTTATTATAGTCTTTTCATGTTCATTCCATATCTGTTGCAACTGGTTTCAAAGCAAAAAAACCCAAAACAATAAAACATCAATAACCAAACACAATATATAAATGTATGTCAAAAATAACCCACCAAATGTTCTTTTTTCTTTGTATCTTACACTTCTCCTACTAAGTTCAGTCTCTTCATTTTTACTCATCCTCTTAGCTCTGTCTCCTTTCTTGAATCTTATCTATTCACAGATAATAAACCTGCTGTTCACTAAAAAGGGCAAACTCCTTTCAAACAGGCATTGTAAACTGTTAATTTAATCCTTTGTAGCTTTTTCTTTCTCCTGCCCCTCAATAAACCTCTTCCCGTCTCTCTGTGCTCCTCTGACTCTGACAATGAGTGCCTCTCTTGCCTTCAGTTGAGGGATTTTGTGCGGTGATATTGCTGCCCTTACGGGAGGGCTAGATGGAGGAGGGACAAGGTTGGATGAGATTTCATTGATCAGATGCCACTGACTATAGTGGATTGACTTGATCGTGTCCATGCTTCAGCTGTGGGCAGTATCAGCCTGTTTCATACTGCACATCACATTAAATTTTTAAAGCATTTCCCCTGTAGCTCTCCCCTGCCTCCTCCGTTATCGCAGGCCGCCTGCACAGTGTTCGTTTTGAGTCACAAGTTGGGACACAGTCAACAAAGAGTGATCTTAAATGCTGTTTGTGCACACAGTATACACTGCTCAACATTACAATAGAGTATTTATTGTGTTTTTTACAGTCCGAAGGACAAACTCAGTGTCCCTCTGTCAGTCTTCCTGTCTGTTTGGTCAGTATAAATTATAATTCCTGTCTTGGGGATGATTGATGGGACTTTATGCTAGTAAACATAAAGCACACAGAAGGTCACTTTAGCCTCAGAACAGTCTCAATACAGCTTACTAGAACATGCCTACTAGAACTAGAAGAGATTTTTATTTTATTTTAGTGTAGTTTTTGGTAATAAAGGACACTCTTTCATCAACAGGTTTAGTGTTTAGCCTGTACATTTTTAGTATTTCTACTCTAGATGATCCTTTAGTATGCTTTGAACTACTGTTTATATAAATGACACTGAAAACATGTTTAAAAAGTACCATCTGCAAAACCCACTCCTAAAGGTGTCTATGTGGCAGTGATAAAATCAGGTGTAGGAAAATGTATTAGCTTGCACTGACCCAACCAGAAAATTAAATGAGAAAAGCAAAGTAAGACAAATGCTCAGTAAACCAGTTCCCATGTTTGGTGTTCAGTCACAATCATCACCATCTTGCTTATCTAGCCAATCAATCCATGTTTCTGGGTTTTCTTGTACAGGAGTTTGTCACGGATGATGTAGTCCCTTCCGATTGACCTCACCCCTCCTCATCATCCACAAACGGGTGAGAAAGAAGTTAGTGGACCCCAGCAGCTCTCTGCTGGATACAACTGCAAAAGATTATATCCCTAAATCCAATCTCAGACACCTTTTGTCCACTTTTATCTGTGGGTGGAAAACCTGAATGACATGTCTTATATGTTGCTCACTCAATTCTTCTAAAGAAAAGAAGGTGAGTGCCAGCTTCTCTTTTCTTGTTGGGTAATTGATAATTAATTTCTTTGCTTAAAATGACATACATGCATTCATAATACATAATAATAATATTTAATCCAGTCAAGGAAAAGTTTGCTGAGGAATTCTTATACGATAGGTGCAATTTTCCCTTAGTTAATTCAATACAGTACAGTGTGCTATAACTGCATGGCATGCTTAGCAATACTACTAATACTACACTTTGTGTTCACGTTTGAAGCAGCATAATAGGAACCTGGAGTAAGTGCACTCTTTAGAAACTGCACTTTTCAAATAATAATATAATACTGAATAAGCTGAATACCATATAACAAACTGAATAACACCAGCCAGCCAGTCAAAACCATTCTCTGTATCTGTGTTTCTCTCCTTCCTGCATTTGTCACACTCCAAAACACAAACACACAAACACACACACACACACACACACACACACACACACACACACACACACACACACAGCTTGCCACGAAACTTACTCAGATGAAAAATCAAATAATTTGTTAAAAAACATTCTGAAATATAGCTTTTAGTTAAATAGAAAGGTTTGTTTGCACATTAAGAAAACATTCAATGTAATTAAAATAATACTGATTATAATATGACCCAAAAACGTGCAGCACCAGTCAGTAACTTTAACAACTTCTTGACACATTTTCTTTTTGGCCAAGTTTTATTTCTCTCCCTTCATTACATTCTGTTATATTTATATATTTTGAAATGTCGTACTATTACATAAATAAAAACATTTCCACAATAAATTGGTGCAGAAACTTTCACCAGAATGCAGGAAATGAAGTGTTTGAAGATCAAAATTTATCTCAGCATTAAGCATCTTAAAACACTGTTTAAGGATCTTTTTGTCTTGTTCTCGTGAACCTAATATCACGTATCGTGATGTCTCGTGAGCTACAGTAAGTGTCTCTTCATACCCCTAATCTGAGCCCCTTTGTCCCCACCACTTTTCAACACAAAGTGACGCCCTTGCTTATGGGAATGTCATTAATTTGGCAGGTACATGCACCAAAGTACTGGACAAATTAAAATGATGACCTGATAGATGAGAAGTCAATCGATCCAATAGTTGTTGTGACATTTCTCTCAAAACTAAACGTGCCAACCACATGGTGGCACGATAGAAATGTCATGGGATCACCAACTGGTTTTACCCACTGGGGAGCATGAATGCCTGTAAACAAATTTCATGGCAATGCATCTAATAGTTATTGAGATATTTCAATATTTAGCCAGGAACAAAGCGCTAGATCAATGTCTTTCACTGTCTATCAATAATTACAGTATATCTTTTAGAGAAGAAACTGTTTTAGCTGTCAGAGTCAGAGCTGCAGCTACTATTGAGGATGCTGTGGTCATGTCGTTTGTATCTTTCTGGTAAAATGAACTGCAGGTTTCTTTAAATCACAGTTACACAGAAACGGGTGCACAGTGGAAACAAACTGAATCATTTTTAGGAGGTGACAAATATTACACATTTACAGTATGTTTATAATAAGTTTGTCATTAAATGTGTGCATATATCATTAACCTGGTGAAGAGTCTATCAATATTCACTAGAGGTTATTACAGTCAACTCTATATTGACTTGTTCTTTTCACAATAATATGATGTGCTGTGTGCTTCCTGTGCCGAGTTTTGGTTTCTTTTTGCTAGGAAAGGATAAAAAAAATTAGACCACCTGTAATTGTACTTTAATTTCTCCTGTTAGTGTAGTTTTATTGCTGACCTGCTGAGGGCCATATAACAGCACTTTAAACTCCTGGAAAACTTCAGATATCCCTCAGCTGAAGTGGATGCATGTTGACACGTCATTTAATTATAGAAGCAAGGCCTGTCCTTTTCAATATTCATCCATAAATAATTGTCAATGCTAATACTGAATGTGGAAGATGAAGTAAAAGATACTTTGGTAAAAATTAATCTGATGATGCCTTCAAAATGATGCAATTTGGATGCAATTCATAATAAGATTTTAGCAAACTACATGGGGATAGCTGGAGAGTAAGATTAAAATAGAGAGGAAATTCGCCAAAATGTTTTTGGTTGAGAGTCTCTTTCATACATTTAAAAAACAGATTTCAGTTAAGCAGACCTTTTTAAATAACTGCCTTAATTTGGGTAGACAATCAAGAAGAAAAAATACTGCTTAGTCTGTATTTCTCTTCCTAGAATTTCAGAGTTAGGGTGTTTTTCTTTTTAACCAAACGACAGCACAATAATTTCCAGTGGGATAATAAATCACCTCTACCCTGGAGACAGACAAACACGGCATGTGTGATGGATAGCCAAGCTGTTAAAATGTGAAAAAGCACAGTTTGGAAGGAGACAATACAGCACAACAGTCTATGCCAAGAGGCATTTTGCCAATATGAAATTACCCATTATCATGAAAAATAATCTTTAGGGAAAAGAGTGATTTAAAACCATGTTGCTCAGGGTGACGACAATGATAGTACCATGAGTGAAAAAAATCACTGAAAATGTAATTGGAGTATGTCACTGTGACATAAACACATCAAAGGCAAACTATGGGTAAACACTATCTATTTAATTGAAACAGCGGGAAAGTGCAAACAGGTGTATCTGCAGCTGAAGACATAAATATTACAAAAGAGGATTCCTGGGAAAACCCAAGTAGGTAACAAGGCATTACATTAGGATGTGAGGGGTGAGCAAGGGCAGGTCGAGGTAATCGGAAAAATATAAGCACATAAAAACTAGTTATGACCTATAATGGAGTGAGATGATTATGTGGTTGTAACATCCGACTGGGCTGGTGGAGTTGTGGGAGGCTGCACTGTAGAGTGTTCGGGTGGAAAAGGCAGGGAATGTATCTTCTCTTCTGGGGTAAATTGTCTGTGACTGCTTTGCGTGTCCATCATTTCTCTCTACGGTCTAATTACAGATGGTTCCACCTGGCTACACCGCTCTGTCCTATTCAGTGCACAATGATGGCAGCGTATAACCACACACAGGGACGATGAGTTAAAGCTGGGAACAATTGCTGTAGGAATGTGGCAACATTTAGTTGTTTTTTTCTCTCTACATTATAGACTCACATTTCATCAAACAAACAACGTGAGCTGTGCAGCAGCTTTGCTTTTCAATAACTGTAAACTGTTTTTTATTAAATTCAGTGGCAAGGATTATTACAATACCATAAAAACGCCAACTCCCCTGAACAGCGATTGTACAATCACAGGTCTGTCAAACTTTGGATTTCTACACATTATCTTTCCAAAACCAAAAACCCAAGAGCAAAAAGCAATCGACTTTGTCATCTGCTGTAATGCAAGCTGCAAACATCAGAATATCCGGCTAATACCTACAGTAGAAATCTAGCATTACTAATGAAGAACTACATTTTGTGGGTTTACAAGTTACTTTATAAAAAGGCCTGTTCTCGATAGCACATCTTTTTCTTTAGCATAATAAAGCATACATCTAACTGCCTTCTTGCTTATCCAAGTATATCAGCAAAGCAGCCAAACATGGTTGCGTTAAAATTAAATGATATTATATTTTTCCTCATCATGATACTAACCAGCTCTACACTGCAATAGGCCTACAAGAAAAATGCTGTTTTATCTATAACATGGATCATCACCTGGGGAACCGGTGAAGATGCTAGCTTTTTGCCTGGGACATGTAGTTTTAGCATTACTCATTTAGCCCAGCACCATATACATTGCCATTAAGTGCATGCTTAAGACCCCTTTCGCATGATATTTGTTTTAAAACAAGTCAGCCAGAAACAGCATTTTCAACTCATAGAACTAACATTAGCTTGAATGGCCATCTTGCTACAGCTGGTAAAATAATGTTTTCAAGTGGTAAATCTGCCATCATGTGCTGTATACTACATATGTACTGTGTCAGAATAGAAAGTTTGTATAGTGTAGCATTGTGGCTTAATGGTCAGTTCTCTAAATTTCTGCCTTGTCTGTTTATTTTTGTTTCATTGAGTAGCTATTATATCAGGGCTGGTATGCAGCAGAAGTATCTGAATGCAGACACTGTCTGAAACATCAGCAGCTCCCTTTAAAATTTCTTGAGATCTAACAGAACTGCTCCTAAGATGTCACAATGAAAAGTCCCTAACTTCACCAGCTAATGAGAGGAATGCTCTTTTCTTCTTCTTTCAAAATAATGATGGAGACAGAACCTGAATAATACAGAGCAGTGAGACTCACTTCATCAAGCAACAGATTCTTGCCTTCAACTCATAGTTTCTGTTATCCTTACCCCTGAAACTCATTTTAAAGCTGTCATTCAGAATAATGCAAAATGACTTTAGAAAGAAAATTCATCATTAGGAAAGAGAAAAAAGTCGTCTGGGTGAATTGAGATTGGTACACAAGAACATAAATTCACCACTGCTGTCCTCAGGTGTGAACGCTCAGTATGGTAACATATTCAGAGAGGCTGAAATGAGCAAATACAGAGACCTATAGAGTCATTCAGACAGCAAGTGAAAAATGCTGGCACACATTTATACACACTAATAATGTTGAAAAGAATAGTCATTACAATAGCTTAATATTTTCAGACTTTAAGCCTAATTGTGCAACCGGGGATGCTACTCAGAATTATCATGTCTTTTGTGGGCTCATTAGTAAGAAAAGGGATTCATTTTAGTCATCTATGAGAGCCCAACCACCTCACTTGAATAACAAGTGGTCCACATCAAAATGCACAGCGAGCATTTGCTTGACATTAGAGATCCTTTGGCAATCACCCTTCAAAATAACAACCAACTTATTACAAATGCTGACAATTATCATTGAGTGTACCGATTAAAGCAGTGACAGCTGACAACCTTTTAAAATGAAGCAATAGTGCTAATTTAACAAGACAAGTGTGATGTGGCTACAGTATACTTAATGATCTTTCTAAATCACTTTGTCAGTTATCATTTGCTGCATAAAAGACATGCATAAAGCAAAATGTACTTTGTAGTGCTTGGAAAACACAGTGCAACAGGCAGAAGATACAAATGACGAATGACAAGCATGAAGCCAACTGTACAGTAGCTACCATAGCTGTCTATCGGAGGATGCCCATGGCAATAAATTTAACAGCATCCCTCTTCCAAGTCACTGGCAGCAATTCAATAAGGGGACAGGATTACTAGCAGCTGATAGTTACAGCAATCTACTTACAGACACTTCCGTGACGGGAAACTTTTTACCTTTCTTCAAGAGACAGGTTTTCTCGCTGAGAGTGACGGCTCAGCACTGAATACAATGACACCACATTTCAGCAATCCCAGTCACTCAAGAAAAACGAGGGAGGACTTCCCCAAAAGTGAGACAGTCCTCACATCATGGTGTTGCTTCAAATTCAGATTGAGAGCGTTCCAACGCACTAGCTTGAAAGATTTATAAAAGTGAAAATCCCTTACAGAAGTCGGTCATCCCAGGTAGAGCTGCAGAGAATCAAGAGACTACGTACACTGTATTGAAAGGAAATGCAATTTAATACCACTATACATTTTATATTATGTCTTTTATGCTTCGCTCACAATGCTGACAGTCATAGCCAGGCACTTGGTGGTTGCTGTGCAGCATTTTTGTTGATGATTCATTATAAAATCAGTGAGAGGTGAACACGCATTTAAGGTGTCGTGGACGGGCTGAGATATGGTTTCATGTGAGGGATGAAATAACGTTCCAACTGTGGGAGGTGAGACAACAGAATCAAGTAAGCATTTTATAACCTGAGCGCCTCACCTAATGAAATACTGCCATGTGAGACATTTATTGCTGTGAACCTTAAATCATCCATGGAGCCATTTGGAAGTCAGATTTCCGGCCTGTGTGAGTAAGGACATATTTTACGGTCTTCTCTTCTACTTTCCCACTTGGGAATTGGATTTAGTGATATTACACAGTACATGTGTCCTGTATTCAGCTTGCAAACAAATGATGTGCTATTCTTGGCTATTAGGTCAGGTGTCAGTTACAACACTGTTCAGGTAATGTGATTGTGTACAGTGTGACTATGGAGCCACTTACTGATCGTACCAAAACTCTTGTTATAAAATATGACTTGGCGTAGTCATGTCTGAGTTATGCCAAGTATTGGCCAACCAGAGGGCAAGATTGTGTTGGAATCTTATAAGATTGAAAAAATCACCAATAACAAACAAAATAATGTCTGGAAACACTTGAAAACATAAATATTACATTGCAAATGTACTGATTGACACAGCTGTATGCAATGTTTAGACAAGCCGAGATGCAAGCTAAACTAAAAGCATAGATAACAAGCTCATAGGTCAAGTTTGTGGTCATTTGTTTTAATCTTCTAGCAGCATTATGTCAAATTTCATGCTCTGTGTCTCACAGCTTTACAGATTATGTGTGATGTCAAGGGTATGCCCTCCAAGTCATACAAATAAAATTGGTATACATCACTATGCCACTGGCAAATCAGACCTGTCAGGTATGTCACACAGCAGTAATTCAGTCTGTTTAAACGTGGTGGTGGGTCATGAACTTTTTTGGGGTTTGGGGAGAAAAAGTTTGAGAACCACTGAACTAATGTGACTATCCAATCCTCTATCTGGTTGTGCAGTCATTTAATATGATTCCATTTTCTGTATCATTTTTCCTTTCACCCACCATGTGACAGAGATTTGGTCACAGAAAGACTATAATTGTAAGACAGATGGCTATAAATTGTATTAACTATGCATACTTATCAATTAGTCTGACTCTCCAAAAGCCACTTGGACAGAGGAGAGCTGTATCTCTTCCAACATTACTGTATGGTCTCCTTCTTTAATCTCTCTTCTGTCTTGTCCTCCTCTTCTCCTTCTTCACTTTTCTTTCACCATCATCAATGCATCCTCCCAGAAACTAGTGAAATCCCACAGCTTTTAACCACTTTTGTTGTTCTCATCCATAGCAGCCCAGTATGGTACCGTCATACTCAACCATAAGCAAATAAGTTTCAGTCAGCGCCCAGAGGCATTGGCTTTGGCATTATGTCTCCCTAGTGAAGCCATTAACACCATGTCACTAGGGCGGTTCTCTGTCAGTGGCTACCCACTAACCAATACCTCCTGAAAACTGAGCAAGATAGGAAATCAAGACAGAATCCCATTAGCCTGTTACTCCTATGGGTTGTTTCATTGATAGCAAGTTGGAGTGATTGCATTGTGCAAATGAATCTCTTGCTGTTGTGTGCTTTGTAAATCTGATCAGAACGTTTTAAGGCAACTCTTCTTGCTCCTGAGCTGTAACCAGTTCCTTTTACAAGAGACAGAAGACATTAAACTTTCATTTATACCTTAAAGAAGCAACACACCTACAGATAAAATGTGCAAGAAGTTATCAAATTAAGTATAAAGCTGTGGTAGGCAAATGATTTCAGAAGCATTTTTGATTATATTTGTTGAAATTCTCTTATATCCCCACAGACAATGAATCAAATGCTCTGACACACACACACAAAATCCAGTATCTGTGGCATGGCCTATCATTTTATTCACTCTGAATGAAATTATTGACTGGCCTACCTGCCTGTCTACCTGTGTAGTGGCTTTGGAGAGAGGCTTGAAGGGAGAGGGTATGGTTTTTTTGGTTGGATACTCAAAATCATATTTAGGGGTTGTACGAGAACAGGTTTACATGGTTTAAGTGTCAAAAAGCACCATATTTTTGTCATACTGCACATTGCTGCAGGTCCTCTTTTCCCCATTCCCCCTCTTTTCATTTTAGCTCTGGAGCGATACATCTCATCTCTACATGATCTTTGTTGGGAGTTGCACATGCGCAGTTACTAATAAAGGACTAGCCAATCAGAAGCAGAGTAGGGCGGGTCGTGAGAAGCTGGTAAACACGGCTTCTGTTCAGCTGTATATGTGCCTCTTACCAGCTTAGCAACATGGACTGGAGCAAGAGTTTCAGAGTGGTGAGTTATTAATTTGTAACAAAGGCGTGTCGGACTAGCCGTTTGGCGAGCATTATGATGCGTATTTTGCTGTGATGTTACAGGGATCAAAGGGAAAAGGCCCGGACTACAAACGACCTGTTTTCAGGCAGTTCAGAGCAGTGTTTTCTGTGGGAGATGGGAACTCCCTTTGGGCTGGACTTTTTCCCTTTGCAAACCTATTACGTGCACTAAAAAGGTATTATATTATTGTTATTATAACTCAATTAAGGAGAGGGAAAAGGCAAAAAGCATAACATGACCTCTTTAAAGTATCAAAAGTGAAAGCACTCATCATGTAGCAGAATGGTCGCCATCAGTGTTATGATCATATATTATATTATTTGATGATTATCACTAATGCATTAAAATGCACACTACATTTTAATGTTGCAGATGGTTGAGAGGGAGCTAATTCAAGGATTCAAGGATCTTTATTGTCATTCTGCCATGTAAACATGAAGAACAAAATTGAGTAGTCAGACCTCGGCCAGTCTTAAACAAAAGCACAGATAACAAGCTAGTAGGTCAGGTTTGTGATCATCTGTTTTAATCTTCTAGCAGCGTTATGTCAGTTTTCACGCTCTTTATCTCAGTTTTACAGATTATGTGTGATGTCAAGGGTATGACCTCCAAGTCATACAAACAAAACTGGGATACATCACTATGTCAGTGGAAAATCAGTATGTCACAAAGCAGTAATGTGGAGCTGCAACTACTGCAGTGGTTCTCAAACTGTGAGGCTTGCCCTCCTTAGATCTTTTCTGATTAAAATACATCTGGGTAGTTTCATCTTACCAATGCACCATATTCTATTAACTTGTCATATTTATTGTATATAAAATAAGACACATGTAGTAAAGTACAACATTTCCCTATGAAACGTGGTGAAGTAGAAATATGTAGCATAAAATAGATAACACTAATTAATGTTGAGAAAGGCGATGCAACGGCAGGGCGTTAATATGTGTAATGCCGATTGACAGTGTTTTTTTTCGTTAACATTTCTAGCCGCATGGCATCTATGGACTCAGTATACACAGATTGACCCACCATCTAGGTCATGGAGGTGAAGAAAATCCAGTTGGGGTTCATTCCTGGTAAAACTTTTATGCTCTGTGCCATAAGTTTGAAAAGTTAGAGGTTTTATAGCTGAACTCCATGCACTCCACTGAAAACTCTCTCAAACCTCGCTCCTTTATCACTCTCAATACATATGAGAGCTCTTACTTTCCTCTCAATAGCCTTCGCCTCTGCCTCATACTGCTGGATTCTGTATCTCTGAGTATTGGATTCTGACCAATAACACAGTCCCTCGTCATATACTGCTGATAGAAGGCTTTCTATGCCAGCCATGTAATTTTGCAAGTGTGGATGCAAGTTCATCTGTAAGGTTATTTCTGACGGTGTACAGTGTGCTGTGTAAGGGCAGGAAGGAGGAACAGTAAGGGGCAGGAAAATGTATCACGAGAGAGAGAGAGAGCAAGAATTAGTCGAGGGTGATAATGATCTTTTTTTTCTTAACTCACTGCCTTTCCACAAAGTAACAATAGGAAGAAATACCATGAGATGTCAGAGACTAGTTTCAGACTCCCTGCTGAAATACTTGGATGAGAAATAATCCACCCTCCTATTTAAATCTTGGCTTCCAAATCAAATCATATCAGTCCTTCCAAATGAACTGAATTCTCTTGGCAAAAATTAAATTTTATCAAATCCCAACAGTACTTTGAACTGATCATGAATATTCATTCCTCAGCCAGCCTGAACTGACCTCAGTCTCACCGGGTGAAGTGAAATGCTTAAAAGCACACTGGATGTTTGACTGGGCATAATAATCCACTTTAACACAACGTTGACTTTTGCAAATAAACCACTCATCTGCAAATCAAATGTTGAGCAGACTCTTGATTTAGGGTCTGTTAAGGTTAATATTTTGGTGAAGCTCTGCTGGTTATGCCCCCAGAGAAAAATGTTAACTAAGAGCGTTAAGCTTTAGAAATCTGACATAAGTTTCATAAGCATCCCCAGAGAAGAACAACCCACTAGAGACCTTTTTTTCCTGCCAAAGGGGAATGGGTCAAATCAATGGAGTGTCATTAATTGCATGACAGGGTGGTATTCTTGGCTCCAATAAATCACAGAGGAAATGGCCGTAAGCATTATTGCACTGCACAAATCACACTGGCAGTTAGCTCAGCTGATGGACAAGGAGCAGCCAGGCTTGAATGTTACTGAGAAGTGAACAAGAAATTGTACATTAGAATTGAAGCTCCATTAAAGTCATATTGTCTGAATCTGGTAAAAAATCTGACTCGCATCTGATATCCATTCATCTGTCATTCTACTAGGTTCTGGCTAAATGAACACAGCTAGACAAAGGTAGACTGATTGCATTGTGTAGTGTAGTAGAACACCAGTAGAATCGTATTTGAAGTGAAAGTATTAAATTAACATAAATGAAGAGGAAAGAGAGGTTAAAGAAAGAGAGATTAAAGATTCCACTTGGGCTGGGTGATTTCGATAAAAACACCCTCTAACACAAAGTGGGTAATTTTATTTTGCTATATCAATATATATCGTAATTATTTTTATTGTTGATTAGTCTGCAGATTGCTGTCTTGATTAATTGATAAATGCTTTGGTCTATAAAATGTCAAATGAAAAATGGGCATTATAATTTGTTAAAGCACAAAGGGCCAGCTTCAAATAGTTGTCTGACCAACAGTCTGAAGCGTAAAGATATTCAGTTTACTGTCACATAAGAAAACAAATTTCCACAACTGAGAAGCTTGCTTGAAATGACATTGATGCAAAAAGCAAAAACAAAAATTCAACATCGTCATAAAGAAGTTCTGCTCATTGATTTTGCCCACAATGACCTACTTCACTTAAAGATTTTACAGAGATTGATGCCACAGCAAAAATGGTATGGCAAAATCTACTACAATTTTAGATTCTCTCTGTGTGTATATATATGTATATAATCTTATTTATATATATATAAATCTTATCGGCCAACCCGTTTCCACCATAACAATGCATCAAACTCTGTTACTGCCAGAATCAGCATAGATTCTTTGAAAAGTTAGCTTTTACAAATTATAATATAAACACATGTAGATAAACAACTAGTTCCCAAACATAGCAGAGGGTAAAATATGTTCACACAGGCTCCGCCCTCTACTGGACTCTATGGGTACTACCTCTCCTCCTATCACACGCACGTACTCGCCCACTGAAATTTTGCATACTGTAAGTAGCCGACCAATTGGACGTCGCTACTGTACGTGCATACTGTATAAATAGCAGTGTCCTCACTGCTCAGCATCCTTTTTTCTTCAGACAGACGGCGAACCGCCCACTGACCTTCACCTCCACAGATGGAGTTGCCGCTCCTTGAAGCTCACCTTTGCCCGTCGTGCCCCGGTCTGATCGCCGGGGTAGACAGTCATCGCTTCTGCTTTGAATGCCTCGGCAGGGACCACGCCAGAGATGGCATCCGCCAACCGCCGCCATGTGTTGACTGCCGAGCCATTCCTCTCATCCGGTGACAGCAGCGCTGGGAGCATTTCCGGCAGTGTGAGCTCTCCCTCATCTGCGAGGAGAGTGAGGAAGACACCGGCCCGGATCCCCTCCCTGCTGAGGAGGATGCTCCGGCCCCCGATCTACCGACTCAGTCGGCTTCACGCTCCCTGCCGTCCCTGCCGCCGCCGCCGAACGACGATGATGCTGACAGCCTGTCATCTGCGTCGGCCACCTCTACCGCAGCCATCTCGGCCGTGTCTAAAGGGCAAATAAATTCCTCTTCAGTCTGTCACGACTTTCCCGCGGTTATGGCTAAAGCGGCGGGGCGTGTCGGGCTAGCACTGCCCCTCCCCCCATCCCGCCTAAGCCGGTGAGTCGGCTCCGGGAGGGGTTCTACAGACCGACTCGCCGTGCTCAGCCCGCCTTCGTCTCCCCAGCTCTCCCAGATATATGGCAGTGTGCCGAGGCATCCTGGGCAGAGCTGCAGCAGACGAGGGCGCCCATTGCGGGTTTGATTGATTTCCTGCGCGTGCAGGGCCACACTGAAACAGCTGTTCCGTGCGTGCCCCCGCTGGAAGAGGCCCTCGCTGCCCACCTTCTTCCTCACTCTGCTGGCTGGTCAGCGGGAAGGAGGCCCCGCCCACCGCTGGCGCAGGACAGGGGGACGTTGGAGTATTTTGAAAAAATATTCCGACTGGGTGCGCAGCTGGCCTCAGCAGCCAACAATCTGGGTGTGCTGGGTGTCGCGGCAGCATCCGAGTCCCCGATCACCCCCCCTCCTCATCGGACCAGATGGATTTCCTGCCCCGAGCCATCGGTCAGATGAACAACCTGGTCCAGGGTGTGGCCACCGCTGCCGGGCGCGTGATGTCTCTGGCCACAGTAGGTTCTCGGCACGTGTGGTTGGGACGTACCGCTCTCCATGGGAAGGACCGGGAGGAGCTGTTGGGTGCCCCCATCTCATCTGACGGCCTCTTTGGCTCCATATCCTCCACTACTCAGTGCTTCAGAAGGCTGGAGGAGGAGAAGGCACAGCTAAGTCGCCACTTACCGCTGGCTCACGGCAAGGGCGGCGAGCCTCGCCGTCGTAATGCCACTCTCAGACGACGTGCTCTCTGTCAAGCCAGATCACCGCTGTCTTCATCACCGGCTAACTCAGGGCGGATCCACGGATGCACCGCACCCTCCCCGAGACACCGGGCCGCCCAGGGATCCCACACAGGCGAGGGGATCTACATCGCGGCCAGAGGAGCAGCCTAGACCCCCCCCGACAGCCTACCTGCGGCTGGGGGAAGAAGCGGCCACTGAAATGACTGGCTGAGGAGGGAGAGCAGCCGGCCGATGTTGCCGAGCCCCTCCCCTCCGTCTCATGTCCAAGCCACTGTGTTTTTACGTTGTGTGCTGCTTGTGACAAGGGTGTGAATGTACCAAATGTTTTGATTAAAACAACCTACATTCCTCAAAGAGCTAATTCCTCCCCACCAACCCCTTCACAGCAAAGTGTTCAACACGCGTTCACCGATGCTAAGCTAACGGCTTGCCCCGTGGCCCACACCGCTCTCCCGGCTAAGGCCAAACAAGACAGTGGTGCGGCCTGGGCATCCACAGTGCTCGCTACGCCGCCTGAGCTGCGACACACTCCGCTTCCGCGGCATGACAGCCGAGAAACGAGCCGCTCTTGCCGTAGAAGCATCACAATGCAGCTATCTGATCCTAGCCTGCATTCCCAGCGAACCGGCTCGGGCGCGCTGCTAGCTCACCGGCAGTGTTTTTGTGCCACACTGACATACACGCTACGCTGCCGACAACTGCTCCAACGAGTGGTCGCAGCGCATCACGGAGTAACCGTGGTAGCAGCAGCCTAGCCCGCTATTGCCGGAGAGATGCTGAGAAGATCGCTCGTTGCCTCTGCGAGTGGTTCGTTGCCATTTGGCTGCAGTGGGGACACTATCTCTCCCACAGTGGCCAACAGCTGTGGAGAGGAGAGCTCCCCGTCTCGTCACTGCTCCTCACGACAGTTCTGCCGATAGTGAACTGTCGTGACACTGTAGACACTACGACAACACTGTCGCAGGCAATGACGTCAACGGAGCAACCGGCCGTGGTCTGTTCAGGACACCACAGTCCACTCGGTTTTTTCGGGTTTGGCCCTTTTGATTGCGGTCCCCCTTGGGCAAAACTGGAGGGTTTGGTGGTGGTGAAGGTCAAGGAAGCTTTCCAGCGTTTCATCCACAACGCTCCTCAGCTAACAGCGTTTCTACACGGAATGGAGACGCTGCTGCAAGCCAACAGACTGGATGGAGGGCACAATGAGGCAGGGTTACTCCCTACAATTTTGCCGTATCCCACCGTCTTTCCAGGGCATCAAGGAAGCCATCCTGTCCTCTCAGGAGGAGGTGGACTTCCTCGCTACAGAGATTCAACAGCTCCTGCAGAAACAGGCTATCTCTGTCGTTCCAACCCATGACATGTACAAGGGTCTTTACTCCACGTACTACCTGGTCACCGAGAAGACTGGAGGCTTCAGACCCATCCTGGATCTCCGCTACCTGAACCAGCTCATTGAAC
>NC_060164.1:18840725-18891747 GCF_021292245.1 Micropterus dolomieu
GGATGCACCGCACCCTCCCCGAGACACCGGGCCGCCCAGGGATCCCACACAGGCGAGGGGATCTACATCGCGGCCAGAGGAGCAGCCTAGACCCCCCCCGACAGCCTACCTGCGGCTGGGGGAAGAAGCGGCCACTGAAATGACTGGCTGAGGAGGGAGAGCAGCCGGCCGATGTTGCCGAGCCCCTCCCCTCCGTCTCATGTCCAAGCCACTGTGTTTTTACGTTGTGTGCTGCTTGTGACAAGGGTGTGAATGTACCAAATGTTTTGATTAAAACAACCTACATTCCTCAAAGAGCTAATTCCTCCCCACCAACCCCTTCACAGCAAAGTGTTCAACACGCGTTCACCGATGCTAAGCTAACGGCTTGCCCCGTGGCCCACACCGCTCTCCCGGCTAAGGCCAAACAAGACAGTGGTGCGGCCTGGGCATCCACAGTGCTCGCTACGCCGCCTGAGCTGCGACACACTCCGCTTCCGTAGACACTACGACAACACTGTCGCAGGCAATGACGTCAACGGAGCAACCGGCCGTGGTCTGTTCAGGACACCACAGTCCACTCGGTTTTTTCGGGTTTGGCCCTTTTGATTGCGGTCCCCCTTGGGCAAAACTGGAGGGTTTGGTGGTGGTGAAGGTCAAGGAAGCTTTCCAGCGTTTCATCCACAACGCTCCTCAGCTAACAGCGTTTCTACACGGAATGGAGACGCTGCTGCAAGCCAACAGACTGGATGGAGGGCACAATGAGGCAGGGTTACTCCCTACAATTTTGCCGTATCCCACCGTCTTTCCAGGGCATCAAGGAAGCCATCCTGTCCTCTCAGGAGGAGGTGGACTTCCTCGCTACAGAGATTCAACAGCTCCTGCAGAAACAGGCTATCTCTGTCGTTCCAACCCATGACATGTACAAGGGTCTTTACTCCACGTACTACCTGGTCACCGAGAAGACTGGAGGCTTCAGACCCATCCTGGATCTCCGCTACCTGAACCAGCTCATTGAACAGAAACCGTTCCGCATGCTGACACTCAGGAAACTGCTAGAGCTAGTGCAGCCCAGCGATTGGTTAACGACCATAGATCTGAAAGACGCCTACTTTCATGTCGAGGTGGCCCGGAAACACAGGAATTTTCTGCGTTTTGCCTTCCAGGGGGTGGCTTACGAATACACCAGCCTCCCCTTTGGCTACTCACTGGCCCCACGCACATTCAGCAAGTGTGTAGACGCTGCACTGCTACCATTGCGCGATCAGGGCATGAGGGTCTTTTTCTACTTAGACGACCTCATTGTCATGGCCAGGTCAAAACAATGGGCAATTTTCCACACAGCTCAGTTGATTTTGCATCTTAACAACCTGGGCTTTGCAATCAACTGAGAGAAGAGCTCCCCCTATCCCCACCAGGAGGTGGAGTATTTGGGGGTTGTGCTCAACTCAGCCAGCCTGAGAGCTCATCTGTCAGAACTCAGACAGACGACCCTTCTTCAAGCGGTCCGCAAGCTCCAGCTGAGAACTGCTGTGATGGCGCTGTCAGTAATGCAGCTACTGGGGCTCATGGCAGCAGCCCATCCAGTGGTTACCCTGGGCCTGCTACACATGCGGCGGCTACAACACTGGTTTACCAGCCTGCATCTAAACCTCAAGAGGCACAAGCGATGCATGGTGACGCCCCCCAGTCAGTACAGAGGGACCTGCAGTTCTGGGGGTCCCCTCATCGCCTGAGGGCGGGGGTACCGCTCGGCCAGATATCCTCATACGTGTCGGTGTTCACGGATGTGTCTCTGACCGGATGGGGAGGGACCTGCCTGGGGAGAGCAGTGGGAGAGCCGACACATCAACCAACTGGAGCTCCAGGCGGTGTTTCTGGTCCTCCAGCACCACAAAGCCCTAGTCCAGGGCAGGCACGTGCTGGTGAGGACAGACAACCGCACGACAGTCGCCTACATCAAGGCCCTTCACGTCTCAGGCTCGGAGAACAGGGGCGCCAACCTCATGTCGAGGGGCGGTCCCCCACAGAGCGAGTGGAGAATGCACGCCGATATAATACAGCAGATCTGGTCTCGCTTCGGGACGGCGCCGGTGGACCTGCCAGACGGCACAACACCCACTGCCCGCTGTGGTTCTCGATCCTACCACAGGACAGCCCGCCTTTGGGCGTGGACGTGTTTGCACACACCGTGGCCAAAAGGGCTGCTGTATGCTTTCCCCCCACTCCATCTCATCCCCCCCCTGCTGGAGAGGGTGAGACAGGAATGGTTGTCAGTCATCCTGGTAGCCCCCAGCCACAGATCGGCGGGGTGGTACGCAGAGGTGACGCAGCTGGCAGTGACGGAGCCCTGGCCTGTGCCTCAGGTCTGGGGGGCTCTGTCACAGGAGTCAGGCGCCATAGGCACACTGCCGGTGATCGGCCAACCTCTCCAGGTTTGGCTCCTGAAAGGGAGAGGTTGAGACAGGCTGGGCTGTCCGCAGAGGTGGTACATATCATCCAGGCGGCAAGGGCAGGCTCCACCACTTCCTGCTACAAAGCTAAGTGGCTGGGTTTTCAGCGCTGGTGCATTGAGAAGGAAATGGATCCCATAACCTGCTCAGTGGGATCCATCCATTCCTTCTTACACGGCCTAATGGAGAAGGGACTGTCACACTCAACCATTAAGGTGTATGCGGCAGCTATCTTATCATGTCATGAGGGGTTTGGCAACAGACCTGTCTTCACCCACCCCCTCGTGAAGCATTTTCTGCAGGGTGTGAGGAGGCAACGACCAGTGCTACGTGTCTCCGCACCCCAGTGGGACCTGCCACTGGTACTAGAGGCTCTGAGGTCAAACCCCTACGAGCCCCTGGAACAGTCCTCCTTGAAGATGCTATCTCTCAAGATAGCCTTGTTACTGGCTCTCACCTCTGCCAAGAGGGAGCTGTGCGCCTTGTCGGTTCATCCCAGCTGCATGCTGCTTCGTGGTGACCACAGTACAGCAGTGTTAAGACTGAACCCCTCCTTTGTTCCTAAGAACATAAGAAGCTCATTCAGGTCGAGGACCATACATTTGGATGCCTTCAACCCTCCGCCCCACTCTGGGCCTAGGGAGGCGAGGCTGCATCTGTTGTGTCCTGTGCACGCCCTAACACATTATATGAAGCACACGGCCCCCATTCGACGCACTGATCAACTGCTTGTTTGCTTTGGTGATGGTGCGATCGGTAAAGCTCTATCCAAGAAGCGCCTAGCCGGATGGCTTTGTGACTGTATCTCACAGGCCTACGTGCAGGCGGGGAAAGACCCACCCTCGGTGGTCCGGGCTCACTCCACACGGGGTGTGGCTGTGTCTACGGCCCTCTTCAACGGGGTGAGTGTCGAGGAGATTTGCACAACGGCATCGTGGTCTTCACCATGTCCATTTGTGCATTTTTACCTCTTGGATGTGTCGGGCTCCTTCTCAGGATCTGTGCTCGCAGGTGCGACTCAGGATCTGTGAAGAAGGAGACTGGTGTCTACCATAGACTACCGGTTGTCAGGGGAAAATTTTTTTACACTGACTGTGATGTCCCTGTAAGGGGTCAGGACAGTTCAGGTGTTGGATCTGGCTGGATCAGATCCCTCTTGGTCATGCCAAACCCCTAGCGGTCTAGTGACCTTTCTGAGGGGTGGCCCACTGCCCCATCGCTTAGGATGGAGGCAGCTTAGGGCCTGTGGCTGGTAACCTGTGCCCAATTGTGTCGGTGAGGTGAGCTGTGGCTTGTCGCGGCTGGGCGGACAGCCATCGGGCTCCACCCACTGTACCCATAGAGTCCAGTAGAGGGCGGAGCCTGTGTGAGATAGAACGAAGGTTACGATATGGTAAGCCTAGTTCTATTAGCACAGGCGGAGCCCTCTATGATGGAGCCCTGCTACTCCACCGCCGTCTGCTGAAGGGTTGATTGGATGCTGAGCAGTGAGGAGGACACAATTTCAGTGGGCGAGTACGTGCGTGTGATAGGAGGAGAGGTAGTACACATAGAGTCCAGTTGAGGGCTCTTTTACTTATCATAAAATCTCCTCTTGATTTATTGGAAATAAAAATATATGAATACTCAACTTGTGCTATTTAGTTTTTAGTTATAGTTTATTTTTTGTGCTGCAGGCTTTCATGCAAAATAAAGACATTCTCTCTCCGAGCTCCTTATCAATATTTGGAGACAGAGGGAGAAATACTCAGCATGTGCGATCGCTCATGCACCCACACAGATAGTGGGTACCACATACAGTAAGGCATCTTAAGAGCCTGTAGCTGCTCAGGCGTAACAATTTCCATGCATACAGTTTGGAGAGGAGGGAGGTAATGAGTTGAATTATTTTGCTAAATGGAGAGGCCTGGTGCTCTGGAGTATAACGCTTTGCAGTGGTGACCACAGGAGGCCCTGCATTTTCCTTTATTTTCTTTCTCTCTGCTGCATGTTCCAGCTGGGATGTTATCAGGAGAGACTGAACAGGGTCTATCACTGACTGGTGGAGTTAAGCTAACAAGTTGAGGAGGAAGGTCCAAAAAGCCACTACATTATAAAGGTATATCTATAAATACACCATGTTGGGTTACAATGTCATATACAATATATACAGGGAAAAATCCGTTTTGCTTGATATTAAGACATATGTGAGCAGTGGGGAAAAAAGCTGTACCAATTACTTACGTTCTTCCAAAGTCACATTAACATAATTACCCAGAAAAATTAAAACCTTTTTTCCATTGATGAGATGATTTAGGGGATATAAGCCAATTCTTGGCTTTCTATAAAGTCGAATGCCCTGTAGGTCTAATCTAAACAGCCACATACAACAGCTGGACAAGATGGATGGAATCTTAAACATGCAAGTTAATTGCTGTTAGCCATTAAGACAGATGATTCATCAACATGGATGTAGATAACATGACACGGTGGGCAGTAGACCAATATACCTAATACCAAAATCAATCACCCTTAGTCTCAAGCATGTTGTGAATTTCAGAGTAAATTGTCTGCGTGAGAGAGATGGAGAGACTGTAGAACTTAATCATGTCCCTCATTAAAGCTAAATAATGATTAATGGTAAATTAGTTAAAACATTAAGCTTTAAAGCTCCTATATGAGAAAACTCTATGGGTGATTATGTTAATGAGAGCACATTTCCTCTCTCGGCTGCTTCAAAGTAAAGCCTACACAGGTGGATTGATATTCCTGCTCGGATCCAGACAAAGCAAAGAGGGCTGGAGGGTTAGTGCGAGGCCAGTTGCCCGCAGTGCATGTGTGCATAAGTGTGTGCATTTACATGTGTTTATCCATCCGTCTCTGTGTCTGTGTGTGTCTGCATTTTTTATCAGGTCTGATCCAAGTGCCTCCAGATGCTGGTGCCATTTGCTCCCCTGCCAATCAAAGGCCACAGCAGAATGCCAGTCCCTTAGAGCCCTGGTTTACAGGCAGCTTACCTGTATGTCAGTATTATTCGGATGCACACTGTTCCCCTGTCTCAAAGTTAAAGTGCAATTTATCAGTTGTGAGCGATTGGCATGAAACATTCTTTCTTAAGTAAATTCTGTTTTGTAATAAATATGTATAATCAGATCAAAACTGCCAGGAGTAAAAACCTTAAAGTTTTAATCCTTAAGATTTCAGTACATGACATCTGAATTTTTTTCATATTGTGCATGCATCACTTCCTGTGAATTCCCTGTGCATGTCCATGCCATTTGAGTCCAGCATGGGAATGGCGGACTCCACCACTGACAATGCAAACTACTTAATAGTGAGGTAACTGATACGTTTAAATACATTTATTGGCTATAACAGGATAAATGTTTTTATTTCACATTGCTTTAGCAATGTAAACATCTGTTTCCCATGCCAATAAAGATCCATTGAATTGAACTGAACTGATAAATGAAAGCCATAAACAGAATCAAAAACTGGGTTTGATATCATGAAAATCTTATGGTGTATAACCTTAAAACAGATTGTTCTAAATACTTCAAACTAAAATTAAACATAAAATTTTGAATAAAGCCTTCAACCATTTTCCATAGGGAATATGGTCCCCATACGTGCACAGTTTCTACAGAGATAATGACTTTTTAAAGGACTGGCATGCTGTTAAATTAAGTGTCTGCAGGTTAGGCGCCTCTAACATAGTAGGTTAATGGAAAACACATCAGAACATGGCAGCAACTACTGGAACCAGTGTTGTCCACACCAATGAGACACCTTATCCGAAAAACAAAGGTGAAATTAGAAAATTAGAAAACAGGCAAGGGGGGTTATATACTGACATCTTTGACATTTACACTCATTGAGTTGTTGCCCAGTGGATCTCTCAGACAAGGCCTTTTGATTCCAGCACATACAGACCTACAGTACACTGGTATTTTTAATTCTTGCAATTACAAATTATATCTTGTCTGCAGACCTTCACCTTGACAGGAGGCCTTTATCAACATCCATCCATCTTGAGGAACTCTTTTTTAGATGCTCTGTTATATTTCAAAGCATTGACTCAAAAACCAGCAATAAATAAAAAGAAAATTTTAGGCCATGACAACAGTGCAGTACAGCCTTACTGTACGTCATGGAGAAATGCTTCCATCCCCATTGCATTGCTGATTCTGGCACAGATTAGCATAGCCTGTAAAGAATTGCTGATATCACTAAAACAGGCTATACTAATTAAAGCCAGAATCATCAATTCAGATCTTCGGACACCTTGACCCCTAAAAATGGAAGTGAGATTGGTTCCAAGTGAAGCTAAAGTTGGAAACAAATCAAACGTTAGTATCAGATGGTGAATAGATGTATGGAAGATCAAAGAAAGCACATGAGAAGCTGGATGCATCCTTTGTTTGAAAATGTCAAGAATAAAAACACTTAAAAATCTGAGCTAAATGTGACAAACAAGTTCACTACATACTATTTTCCATCCTGTTAAAGGAAAAAGGTAATTAAACTCTTTTTGTTTTTACAACACTCAAGCAATTTGTTGAAAGTATTTCCAGTTTGCAAATCCCTTTTCCCCCTGTGAGTGTTCAACACATGGTTCATTTCAATTCCGGGCAGCACAGGTCCACAGGACAGATGTCCCCTTGTTCTATGAGCAGTCTTTATCACACAGAAGCCATATCTGTGAATTATACCGCACACAATGCATCAATGACACCCTGTCTATAATGGATGGCCTGGTGAAAGAGAAATGAGGGGAGCATAAGAAAGAAAAAGAGAAAAGTGGTGTGGGTGTATGTGTGAGACAGAGTTAGGAAGGCACAGTATGACAAAAAAAAAACAGATGAACAGGGAACTGCGTTTTAAGATAAGGAAAATATACATTCTGTTTCAGACCAATAAGAATTGCCAAGTGAGAATTTCTCACACAGAGGAATACAACAATGACAATGAGGGAAAATTAGTCAAAAACTCCAATAATGAAGATATTTTACTGGCTTTGACTCTCAGACTTATATGTCAAATAGATGACATTCCCTGTGTTTGGTTTGCTTTGCTCTTGGAAACCTTCGTGAATAAAACTCCAGAGAGTATGCCTGTTTGTCAGAATTGTCCAACGAAACATTTGCACTCAAGATGCTCTGCTTAGAAGTCTCAATCCTTTACCGTCTTTCTGTGGCTTAGCGAATGTGGCAGCTGTAATAATTTATTATCATAATGATAGAGACCTAAGATACAGTGTTCAGAAGATACAGTTTACCAATTCATCACCACAGCATTATGACGCATGCCTAGATTTCTATCACTAACTCTGAAAAGGAAAAATTCCTAAGAGGTTGTGTAAACCAAATAACTAAACTGGTATGACAGAAGGTCAAAAGACGAAAGGAGAAGTCTGTTTGCTCTTTTTCAAGGTTGTGTCTCAAGGGTTACAGGTGGATTTAACCACAGAGATGCTGAAAGAAATTCATATTTGGAAAGATGAGAAACATGCCTGGCTGAAATATGGCTATTTTCCTTTTGAAGTCTTCTTATTTGGTATTTTGCCACTGAATTGATGAAGATGTGTGGATTATAATGGAACTACCAACTCAAATACATCAAATATGAGTTGCGAGCCCTATTCCTCTTCATTTCTGTATCTGTGGCATACACAGTTTGGTTTTGCACCAGACACTGCAGATAAGAACTCCTGCATACTGTTGTCATTTACTTCAAAGGCTCAAGATAATATTGTGACATTTTCATTAACAAAGTCTCTACAGTCATGCTAGCTGCTCTATGAGACAGTCCTTAGGCACACCAGAGGTTTAAGCTAAATGCTAACGCTTGCATGCTAACATGCTCAAAATGACAATGCTAACATGATGATGTTTAGCAAAGAATGTTTACTATGCTCACCATCTTTGTTTACCGTGTAAGCATGCTAACATTTGCAGCACTAAACGCAGAGCACAGCTGAGATGTTAGGGGATGCCATTTGTTTTTCCAGGTTGGTCAGAAAGTATTGCACAAATAAACATGAGGGCAACATGAATGTCTTAACCGTATAATAATGTACACGACTATCACACTAATGTTATGTCAGAGACACATTATTAATGTATATGACACGCAAAACTGAGCGACAGAAGCAGAGATAGGCAAATTAAACTCAAACCAGGCTACACAAATTCCCAAATTGATTTAGAAAAGTAACAGAATTAAAGCCTAAACATCATTGGCTAAAAGGCTCTTCCATAAAAAGCTGCTGCCTTGTTCAAGTCAATAATTTTTAGTGCTAAAACAACACTTTAGTGTGATGAAGTCATTCTGAGCTAATAAAACTTAATTGTCCTGACTATACTACGGTCTTGCCTTTAAATGGAGTGCTTTAAACACGTTTTTCTGTGTTCATTTGGGTGCTGTGATCTGAATTATACTTCATCATTTGTCTTCCTTGTGCTTTACAGAATGTGTGAGGTCCACTAAGTCTATAAAGTTTATGAAATGAAATTAACTAAATTGAAATCATGTTATGTAAAAAAGGTAGCTAACATAGGAAGTTTTGATTCCGATTCTAACTGTAGTGTATTTTAGTGTGAACGCTTGCGTGAAGTTATGTTGTGTTATTGTAACCTCTAAAACAACATTTCCCAATTATAGCTAAAGCCATTATGACCAATAGAAGGCAATGTTTAGCAGGTATCCAATAATATTCCCAGAGTGTCTAGTGAGAGGTGCAAGTGTAAAGTATTTTAAATATTGCAAGCATATACAGTACAGAAGTTGGACAACAGTGTTGTTTCCACCAGTGCATTTTAATGCCTGCAGAATAACATGTCTACTAGACTAGATGACTGAAAAGCTGCTTAAATCGAAAGCCACCACATAAAAATATATTTATGCCAACGGAGAAAAGTTGGAGAGGACACTGGACACATCTGGACACTGTCTCCAGCAGGTATGGGACTGTGTGTTCTGGCAGCTAAAGTAGGAAGCATAATAAAACAAGGGGATTTTGTGGGGAAGGGAAAGGAGAAAAAGAGAAGGGAGGTGAGGGGAAAAAATTATCAAAGTTTTGTCACTTATGTGTAGGCGTTCTTCACAACAAGTTTCCTTCAGGTTAGCAAAGTGCATCATTTCTCCTATAGTTTTCCCTATGGACTATATATGAGGGAATGGACATCAGGAAAATCAGAAGTAACCTAAGATAAAGGTGTTGTGATAGAGTTGGTATGTTGCCTTGGTTAATGCAGTAAAATAGGCAGTATAGGACATAAAAATAGCAAAGTTAAAGATGTGGGAGAGGCTAGTGGTATGACTAGGAAAACACTGCCTTTATCAAGTCTACAGGCTGCACAGCCGCAAGGATAGGAGTATAGAGTTTACAGTACCAATAAGGTAATAATGAAATTTAAAAGAAACACCTGAAAGGTATAATAAGTTCTCAGATATTGTACGACAGGTCTACCAAAGGTATAGAAGATTAGCGTTGAGTATAGGGCAAGCTTTTTGCAGCAGGAAAACTCAATCACACAAAAGACAGATTGCTGTGGAGCAAACATATTGACAGAAAGAGGCAGCAATTTGAGCCAAAGCTGCCATTGGACAAAGCAGTCAATGGATGAGCTGGTGTGCAGGAAAGAGACTTGGCTACATGGTTGTGCAATATGGCGGGAAACCAAATTAGACTCATTACATGCAACATCATCCCCACAAACCTCGAGAGCGAGTGAGGGTGAGAAAAGACTAGAGCATACTTGAGAATAGCACTGAAATTAATGGTCAACACGCCAGTTGCATCAAAACAGTGCAACAGCCACTCATAAGGTATCTGTTAAAAATTGTTTTACAGTTTTGTAGTGAGATAATAACAAAAGTGGAGCAACATATCTTGTTTTACACACTTTCTGTATATGTCACTATTATAAATTCAAAATATAAAAAAAGCCATGGTGCACTATTAAAACACTGTCACTACTACAAAATTACAGTTTGATGAAGTAAACAAGAGAACAACAGAGGTCTCAGGTGCTGATTAAAAGCTTTATTTGAACCTCAGTGCTGGGTACAGAGAGGCTGTCCAAATGCTCACCCAGATCCAAACAGACATTTTACATAAAAAAATATTATGCTAAGCAAAGTAATACAGAAACATTCGGAAGTTTTGAGTAAGTATAAATATATATGGGGGAAGCATGGAATGTTGAGATAAAGTGTAAAATAAAATTGTTCTGTCAAACATGTCTATTCTGTACTGATTTAACATATATCTACTTTAGCATTCAACTTGCTACTGTGTTATGTAAATGTTAAATTATCATATCGGAACTCTGGAATCAACAGATACTAAATATTTAATGACTTGGACCAGGATGTAATAAAAAAAACACGATTAGTAAATTCCTAGAAAACACACATCCTTGACAACAGTTTCCGCACTTTAAGCTCAAATTGAAAAACTTTTTATGAAGACTGAGACACCCATTTGACACAACTGAAGAGTTTTTAAGGAGACTGAAAACAAACACTGCAGTGTTTTAAAAAGCCCTAATCCTGCTGTAGTTTCATCAAAACACTTTGTGGACAGTAAAGAATCTTCAGCAGAGTAAGCTTAGTGTAAGTGTAAGTGTGTGTGTGTGTGTGTGTGTGTGTGTGTGTGTGTGTGTGTGCGTGTGTGTGTGTGTGTGTGTGTGTGTGTATTAATGGACTTCCTAACATAGTCAAGGATTATTCTGTAGTTGCAAGTATGAGCCCCTGAGTGCGGCAGCTGAATACCAAATTGATTTTGTATAATGTATTATAATGCAGAACCCCACTGCCTAATGAAGTCCCACTGGACTGGGTTTCCTCACTATAACTCACCTTTTGTTCTCACAAACACTCCATCAGTTTGATTTTGACAGACGTGGTAAGTCTATCCTACAGAAGCATTTTGCATCCATGCAGGAATTAGGAGCAAAAAAAATTTGTTTTTAATGATATTTAGAAACTTCCTTTACTTATTGCAATTTCTAACTAAAAACATGACTTAATTAAGTGACAAATTACAGAGAAGAACACATCCTAACATTTCTGGAATATCAATAAACTCCGGTGTTGAAAAGATTTCTAGGTTGACCACTTTAATTGTGAGTTTCAGATAAACAAAATTCCTCAAAGGATTTCAAACCTTAAACCAATGATCACAGTCTGCCACTAAACATTGTGAATGTCCAATGAAATCTAACAATGTAACCAATAGCTGAAACAGATAAGATAGAACAAATACATTATTTTAGACAGGTAATCATACTCTCAGAAATGAGGTGACAGAAATGGTTTATCTGTGCCTTCCTAAACATGCCCAACTGTGTTCATCCATATTTCTTGTATAACCATGTCTGTGCCTCCTGTTACTGCAAACCCAAATTAAATGCACGCTGACTGAATTCAATCCAATGCTCAAGTGCTTTTAACCATTCCTGCTGTTGTACCCACACTCACAGATACGCTGGGTGACAAACTGTAAACCCACTGAACTCTGTATGGAGTAACTGCATTTATGCTATGCACCATTTCTTCCATGACAAATGAGCCTTGCCTTTGGCAAGTTAATGAAACATTTTTTAATGTTTTTTTATATTTGCTTGATTTTAATGTTTATTTGTGTTAGTTTCACTTACAGAGATTGCATTGATTTTAGCCCAAGGTTCTCTACTCTCATATGAATGCAAGTATGCTATCAATCATCACTTCAGTGCAAAACCTGATTTCCATAAAGGAACACTCTCGCCAAAGGCTACTTCATTTCATACTAACTTTAGCAAAGTTGAAGGTAATATTTTATCACAGAACAAGCTTTGTAGCATGTAGATCATACTATCACACAAATCAGCTTTGTGTTTGTTGCGCTCAGGGAATGAATTCTATTACTTAAAACACACAGAGGTCAACTCAGCTAAGGTACGAAAAACGAATAAGACAAGAAATCATAGTCGGGCCATCAGGAGCACTACTTCACTCTTTGGACTATTTGAGCAGCCCAAACACGAGCAAGAGAGATGTGTTGATAAGATAAGTAAGGTTTGGGTTTGGATGGCCAGCTACTTAGCTGAATGCTTATATGTATACACTTTTTATGAAGTCGATGTGCTCGTCAATATCAAACAACAAAGCTTGTGTGAATCAGTGAGAGAGAGGAAGCATGAATATGGATAGAAGTGTCGACGTGATATAAAAACGTTCTTTGATCATAAAGCCTAATGTTACTCTACAAGTCTGCGTTTTTTCAGGGAAGTGTATGAACTACACTGCAGACTGGAGTCTCTGTTAACAGTGACAGACAGACATAGATCCGCATTATAAAATATATGCTCGTCTACTATTTGAAATGTTTGTATCCTCACTACACTGCTTGTTTTACACTATTATGAACTGGTTCTGGGTCACATCTCTCCAATCCGAAACACTACCACTTTCATACAGAAATACCACGATAAACACAGGAACATGCAGGCTGTGGCTTTTCTCCAGACATGTTCAGGCTCTGTTACTTCGATGTTCCCGTCTCAGAGGCAGATCAACACCGGCGCCGTACCTTTCATTCAGCACAGCCAGCTGCATATTGGCTCAATACTCCCGAAAAAAGAAGTGACAGCGACTATAGACAGACAGGGAGAACGGACTGCCCTGGCTGCATCACTATAGGCTAACGTTAGTAAACAAATTGCTCCACATTTGCTTTTTGCTGTTACATCTTTTCTTGCAGGCTAAATCAACAGTGGCACACAGGATAGTAACGTGGGTGGCGTTAGTTGGTGAAGTAATGTGGAAAGCGATACAACTTTGCACCGGATAACATCAGCAACTGCTCGGCGTTAGCCGGTGAGCTAATGTGACTTTCTCTGTGTTTCTCCAGCTTTACTAATGCTCACTTTGTTCTTACTCGACATCATCGGAACCTGTTTGGTCTGATGGGCTTCAGCACATAAACCTTTATTGTTGTTTTTTATCCTCACGTGGAGCCTGTGTTTTGCTGTGAGCTGGTTGTGGTTATGGTGTTAGTAGACTGCATGTCGTTAGCTGCGGTGTTGTCGCTTTAGTCAGAGAGAGGCTCGGGAGCGCGCACAGGGCTGAATCCGACCCGGAGACCTCACATTAAAAGCAGAATAGTGGCTGATGCAAGCAACGGAGAAAACAGGCGTGTGCTTCATTTCTAAGTGAGTTTTGAGCCCATTGACAATAAGGCAATGAAAATTTGATTAATTTCATTGAAAAACTTACATAATGGTTATTTATTTACAATGACAAAATCACAGAATATTGCCAGCCTCATTCTTTAAAGAGGTCATATTATGCTGATTTTCAGGTTTCGAAATCTTATTTAGGGGTTGTACCAGAACAGGTTTACATGGTTTCATTTTCAAAAAACACCATATTTTTGCCATACTGCACATTGCTGCAGCTCCTCTTTTCACCCTGTGTGTTAAACACTTTATTTTAGCAATGAGTGATGCAGCTTGCCTCTACATGACTTTGTTGGGAGTTGCACATGCGCAGTTCCTAGTTAAGGACTACTAGCCAATCTGAAGCAGAGTAGGGCGGGCCCTAAAAAGCAGGTAAACACAGCTTCGGTTCAGCTGTATGTCACCTTACCAGCTTAGCAACATGGACTGGAGCAAGAGTTTCAGAGTGGTGAGTTACTAATCTGTAACAAATGTATCTTTGATCCATAAAGTTTTAACTGAGCTCTGTCTCTACATCACCTTTAAGTCCACTGACTGCCTGGGGGGTAGTGTTTGAAAGGGAGAGGGGAGGCAGCAGGCGGACATCTCGTCACTGTGTGCTGCAGCTCAGTGTGTTTTTCCACCGGTATTTTTGAGGGCATGTCATAATGCTCGCCAAGCAACTAGTCAGTTGCTTGGCGCACATTTTGCTGCACATTTTGCTGTGTCGTCACAGAGAACAAAAGAAAAAGGCGGGACAACAAGTGAGCTTATTTCAGGCAGTTCAGAGCAGAGTTTTCTGTGGGAGATGGGAACTCTCTTTGGAGTGAACTTTTTCACTTTGCAAACCTAAAACCAAAAAAAATATATATAACTCAATAAAGGAGAGGGAAAAGCCAAAAAGCATAATATGACTTCTTTAAGAGAGAAGACTTGAAAACACTTGGTCATATATCTTGTTTAAACACAGCCATGTTGTCATCTCTGAGGGTGGACGGACAGGAAGCAGCACGTGAAGATGGGAAAACATCTCTCTGACTCCAGGACCATCAGCACTGGTTCCCCTCAGGGCTGTGTTCTTTCCTCTCTGCTCTTTTCCCTGTACACCAACAGCTTCACCTCCTGTCACCAGTCTGTCAAGCTCCTGAAGTTTGCGCTCATTGGGCACATCTCTAGTGGGGATGAGTCTGCCTACAGGTGGGAGATTGACCATCTGGTGACTCAATGCTCTGAAGACAGTGGAGATGGTCACAGACTTCAGAAAGAGCCCTACCCTCCCCCATCATCCTGTTTGACTCATCAGTTGCCACTGTGGACTCCTTCCGCTTCCAGGGCACCATCATCTCCCAGGACCTCAAGTGGGATCTAAACATCACCTCCATCAGCAAGAAGGCCCAGCAGAGGATGTACTTCCTCCTTGCAAAGTCAATGATGGTGCACTTCTACACCGCCATCATTGAGTCCATCCTCACCTCCTCCATCCCCATCCTGTACGCTGCTGCCACCACCAGGGACAAAGGTGGGCTGCAGCAAATCATTCGCTCTGGAGAGAAGGTGATTGGCTGCAATCTTCCATCTCTTCAGGACCTGTATGCCTCCAGGACTTTGAAGCGATCAGGAAAGATTGTAGCTGACCCCCTCCCATCCCGGACACAAACTGTTTCAGACTCTCCCCTCTGGCAGGAGGCAGCGGTCCATCAGGACCAAAACCTCTCACCGCAAAAACAGCTTCTTCCCGTCTGCAGCTAGCCTAACCCGAGTCCCTCACAGAGCTCTGCGATGGACTGGAGACCTGTCCAGGGTGTACTCTGCCTTTCGCCCAATGAAAGCTGGGATTGGCTCCAGCGACCCTACGCAGGATAAGCGGTTGACGATCGATGGATGAACGTATGGATGGATGGGTCCCTCACAGACACTCCCCTCTTTCAAATAACGCAAATGTCTCAGCACATCAAAATTTTACTTCTTTTTTTTTATTTCAGTCCTCTCAACATCAACACAAAAATCCAAACACGAAACAAAGGACAGAGGCACAAGGCTTCACATACATAGAAGAAAAAAATTATTGCACATATTTGTTATTAATTATTAATCATTGTTGTTCTATATTTTTATATTTTGTCAATTTATATATTTATGTACACAATATTCTCTTCCGTTGCAATACGTCTGCACAACACAACATGGAGAATTGCACGTGTGAATATCCACATTGTTCCTTCTCTGCAAATAGTTGTATTATTTTTATCTTTTCTTTTATTATTCTTAAATAACATTTGTTTATTCCATATTTATATATTTCTAGATTTATTTATGTCAACTGTATGTTTGTCTACGTGAAGCAAATTATCACCAAAGCAAATTCCTCTTATGTGTAAAACATTACTTGGCAATAAAGCTCCTTCTGATTCTGATTCTAATTCTTATTCTGCATATAAAAATGGTAGTAGTTGAGACATGTCATTATGAAACATGGAAGAAGACAAGTTTATTTACGTCTTGATCTAATCATTACCCATCGCAGTATCTTTTTCACACACATGCTCACACACACAAAGCATGCATGAACGGGTGCATTTTGCGCAAAGACTTATTGATCCTATTAAAGGCTATTCAGATTAGGAAAAAGACAAACCCTTAATTAAGAAATAAAGATTTTTTTTGCTTTTGCTTGAAAGGATATTGTCACTTAGGTCAAAGGTGGAAATGGCAATTCTTAAGCATGGATGAGTCAATCAATGTTTCAGGGAGGGAAAAAGAAAAGAATTCACTCTGAATTTTTTTTTTCAAAAGGCAGTGGTTATAAAAGCAGAGAAAAAGACATTAGATAATGTGTTTTGTTGTAAAGGGCTTCATTTAAACTGTCTAACATGAACATTAGTAAATGGCTTGGAGCTGCACATCCTGTCAAACACTGACAGTGTGAGAGTGTGTGCGTGTGCGTATGGTGGTGGGTCATTTGTGAATACAAGGGATTCTCTGACTCTTAACTTACCAAATGTTTTGGGGAGGTGAAGTGTCTGGAGGTCACCTTTCAGCGGAGTGCCTTTTGGTGGCCATGCTGTCTACTGGGGGTGCACGATAATCCTCCTCTGGTTGGATCATGGCGCCTGGGAGGCAGACAGGGAGAAATAGGGGGAAAGGGAGAAGGAAAGGGCAGGAGAGAATGCGTTAAAGATGATGTGTTCAGATTAGTTAGTGGAACACACTGACTGTATTTAGCATTTTAAATGGAGGGCAAACCTGAACAGGTGGAACTCTGGAAGTAATTTGAATATCTTTTCATGTTTGTCACTGCCAAATAGCTCATATTGCTCTCGGTAAACTACCTCCTCATCTGCAGCACTTTTAAAATCTTTCTTTATGCTTTATTTATGCAATATGTTTTAATTAAGGGTCTACTCGAGTACTGTAGCTACCATTCCCCACTGGATAATATCTGTCAAAGGGAAGAATGGCATGTCTTCATGTCTAGGGAAGTGTTCATGCCTTATATAGTCTTGGTCTAGTAGAGTTGCCTGCTGCACATAGCTGGATCTAGCCAGGGGCTAAGGAAGCAGATCCTTATGAGAGCTCATTAAAACAGTCTTCAAGTCTTAAGAGACAAATATGAATGCACTACAAAATATGAGCTTGCCATTAAAAATAATCAAAAGTAATGGAGCGATTCCCAGACTGAAAAAGAATTTAATAAAAAATGGAAGTCATAGCTGGCTTGGATAGGTAAATGAATAAGGGTGACAAGAGTGGAGGACAGCCAGTGCAGGGGCTCGATACTAATATACAAACAATTCAGAACACCTCCAGTATTGTGGTACAATTGAGCACACTACTCATCTTTTTGAGTTACACTAACAACTCACACCTCATAAGTCAATCGAGGAAACATTTCGCTTCTAATGGGAAGTTCCATGACATGTCTGGGGAAGGGTAATTCTCTTTGCACTGACATCTTTATTTAAGTAACACTGACATTTTCTTTGACTGCATAGTGACTAAACTAAGAACACACCAATTTAATTAAAAATCCACAACTGTTTTCCTTTTAAATAAGTCATTCTAACAAGATGGAATACCTCATCCTAATAATGATGACCTCACTTAGCCTACCTGCTCCACATTTTCACTGAGTCTGCAGGGTCATTCTCAAGTGAGCCATAAAGAGAACTGAACGAGACAATTATCATTTTCAAGTTTCCACTTTAAATCTGTAACAAGACTTGATCTGATTCTCAATTTGCATGAAATACCCTATGAGGGGGCTTTTCCCACAATAATATGAACTGGTAATTATCCAGATAGAGTGTGAATGTGAATGTACAAAGGCTCATTACCAATCTGAAACAGAAATGTGTCATACAGTACATGTGAAGGCCACTCCTCTAAAGTAACAGATAAAAGGTCAAGAAATTATATAAGCTTTAGTTCTCAGTCTCACAGCGAATTACTCGGAAGTAGAAAATTTGAAAGTGCTCATTTTCTAAATGAAACTGTGAGGAACATGAAAAGAAACTCATGGGTTATCAGCAAACCTTTGTTACATGTGAGAATATCCATTCTCACACTGGGCATTTGGAAGGCACAGAGGCAAAACACTGCCACAATTCCCCGTATGGAAAAAACAATCTGCAGTATTTGTGGGTTGGGTGCAGCAAAAGAATTTGTTCTGGTCATTGCTATGGCGACTCCCACAACAGGATGTATGTTAAGATTTGTCACAATGTGGGGATTTCAATTGTTATACATCAGCTATTTGTAAATCCTTTACTAAGTTTGTGCATAAGGTCCTAAGTTCTTAGAAACCACTGGCTAGTTTCAAAATAATCAATAGTTTCTATATAGTTTCTGTAGCACTGCAATCAAAAGTAATAATCTATATAAAAAGGAACTCACTTTAGCATCACACGCTGTAGCAAATCCTCCAGAAATAGCAGTTTTAGGGGGCAAGCAATACATTAAACTTAACTCAGTTCTTAAATGTAGGTGTTACTTTGTTTCTTAATAAATGTGCACATGTGTGTTTCAGTCGTTAGGAAATATCTAATTATGCTAACCTAGTTAGTTATTACGTCATTATGAAAACAATAATGGCATTAATATTTAAGATTTTATTATTTGAGGTGTGCTGAGTTACTTCTGTAAAGTGTCATTTAAAATTTACACAATGTATCAGTTTCCACTTTATCTCTTTTACTCTTCACTCTAATCACATAATAAATTAGCGCACTAGCATCCGTGTGTCAAGTGGTTCAGTTAGTTCCGTAAAAGTTAGACCTTCCATTTACTGGGTGCAAATATTTATAGCAACTTAGTTCAATGTAACAAGTAACAACACTTTTTAATATAGTGGATGCATAAATCTCCACTTACAGTAGTAAGCACTTCCATTGTGACTAGGTTAAGTAAACCTCTGCTTGCATTATGCAACAGTAAAACTTGTTGGTGCCAGGTGACAGGAAACACCTGGTGATTTCGTATTGAAGGAAGCACATAGGAGTCTACAGCCTCCTCAGTCCAGTAGAGGGCATTGACCATGGAAGCACACAGCCACTATGGTACAGTACACATACATATTGGACTGTGCAGATTAAACGCTATAAATCTCATGACACTTTCTCACACAGTCCCACTTCTCTCTTCCTCCTTATCTCCCCTTGCAATGGTCCAATATAAATCTACTAGCAAAGCTCTTCAAATTTATTGGCCAAATATACATGGATATCACCTTCCACTGACTCTTTATCCTTCCATTTAAGCGCAGCAAAGCAAAAACAACTACAGCGACCCTAAAAAACTGCCTTTGATTAATGTCTTTTGGGATTTATGTTATACGAGTCAAATACCCAGTGTCGGGTTGATTTAAGTGCTGCGAGTTCTGTTGGGGCATGATAAAAATGTAGCTCAAACTTCATTGAATTCTTGGCAAAAGGAGAATAATGTTTACCGGGCCTGCTTCTGATATTAACTATCAAGCAACATCTTAACCTTGCAGCAAATACTTGCTACAAATGACTCAGTATCTAATCGCTTGCTTGTAAGGGCATTGCCAGAGCCTCTGTGCCTCAGTGTCTTACAAATGGCTTTTTTTTTTTTTTTTATGAAGTGATGTTGCGGAGGAGTGTATATTGTCTCCAGCTGTAACACTGCATACAGGAATGTGTAGGAGCAAAGGAGTTTGTGTGTGTGTGAGAGAGAGAGGGAGAGAGAGGCAAAAAGACCGAGACAGACAGAAAGAGAGATGGAAAAGTGTGTGTTTCTTATGGTTGAACCGCAGTTAAGATCCAGCCAAGGTCATCCTCTTACTTATGACATACATGGAGCCAGACTGAGCCTCTCACTTGGACGCTCTCCATCTGCTCCCACTGATAAGACTGGCTACTTCATGTGCAGCAGACAGACACCACGGCTCTGCATTGTGTGGATATAGTGTGATTAAAACCGCATTAAGAGTCTCATGGATGGCAATAAAAACGACTCTCACACATGTACATGCCTTTAAAAAATGTAAATGGATTTAACATTTAGATTAGATAATCTACCAGGGTGCGTGACCAAAATAAAGACTACTCTGGTGCATATTTTTAATATATGCAGGTGCATTTTTTATATATGTAATGAAGTACTGGGGTAACATCAGCCCACCTACGAGCTACTATAAAGCAGAGGAAGCACCTTGCAGTCACACCTACTGGAGAATAATGTAGCTGAAGGACCTTTCCAGCCACAAAGGTGGACATGGATATTCTGTTAATTGGTTTATGCATGTCAGCCGGGAAACTCAAACGCAGGATATCAAAGAGGCTTGAAACAGCTTAACCCAAATAAGACCTTTATTGGACTGCCAACAGTCCACATATTTTTCCTCAGTGTCTGAAGCTCATGTAAAATGGGAGCGGTTAATAGGTGTAAGCGCACCTCGGTGATCAGCAGGACTGCTCTGATTTCTCCTGATCAACACTCATTTAAAATTTATGAGAGAAAACTAAAATGTGTCTCTCTGGCACATCAGTGAGGACACATTTCAGGTTGGATTTTTCTAAAAGCCTTCTGTTTTGTAGTATTCTGAGGACCACGTGAATTTAATGACTGGAATAGCAGCACTAACAGAAAGAGAAGTATGGATTATAATAAATACTGTATGAGTGAGACATTACGTTTTAAAGAGAGTATACAGGCAACATCTGGTGCCAGCGTTAAATTAAACAAATGATGATTATGGTAAAAGATTACACAGTGATTAAGAAAGTGGCAATAAAGTAATGAAGAGTCATGTTTGCTTAATAGGAGGGTGTTTTGTTTTTTACAAACAGTTGCATGCCATCTTTGAAATGAACCTGCAGTGCTCTGAATGCAGATAACAGCTATCTGAACATGACTTTCAGCTTGCATATTAGAAACATTGTGTATTTGTGAATCACACAAACAGAAACCAAGTTCATACATTAATAAACCACAGAATCTTTGACAGCAGCCTGACCACGGACACAATGTTCTTCATTTAACTTTCACGTTGTTAAAATGAGTACATTTGTGAGCCATCTGCTAACACACACACACACACACACGCACGCACACACACACGCGCACACACACACACACCACACACACACACACACACACACCATCCCCCAGTAGTCTTGTAAAGGGATATATCCAAAACTTCAAACGGATGGCAAAATTCCAGGCAAGCTTCTGTGACACCGAGAGGTTCACGGACTGATCACCATAACTACAGCTGACGATCTCAACATGCAATGCTTCCTTAAATGTGCCTTAGCCCATGGAGGTGGACCAACTGGCTGGAAATGAGGCCAAATTGATTGGGAAACAGATGGAAGAGAAGCAGCCACTATAAAGCCCATGAGGCTGTAAAGGAAGGAAAGAGATGAGGGGTGGAGGAAAATGAGACAGAGAGAGCTAGAGCGGCTAGCTTGAAATAAAGGCCAGATAAAATGAACTATTGAACCTGATTTTCAAGCTTATAACAGAATAACTTTACTCTTAAATCAATTAACTAAAAACTGAGATCAACATTTGTCTAGATATGCAACACTAATAGCAAAAAGCACAACTTTAAGCACTGTCATTTAGATCTGTCAGTAACAGATTTGAACAAAACTCATCTGCTTCAAGAACTTAAAAACACTGAAAGTGATCTGTAACACTGTTATTTACTCTGGATTTTTACATAATCTTTCCAAGAAACAAGACACAAGAAAGAACAGAGAGGCCTTGAAAAATTGCCAAAAGCAGAGCATTCTTGCCCTCTCACATTTGTTAAAAGTCATCTTTCCAAAGAGTTCTGCACAGAGACAATATCTCCACCATCACAGAAAATTTTAAGACAGATTCAAGATTCATTCAATCTTTGTTTTCAGACATATCAACACTGACGTCAGAACAGGTGGCACAAAAGAACTGCTGAGCGTTAGCCAGTTGCCAAGCTCCTCAAAGGCACCATCTGCGATTCAAATATAAACACAAGGGTCACCCTACCACCAAGATTCAAAAGGAACCTGCTATACACTCTCAAAATGACAGATCTTTAAAGTTTTAATGTGCCAATTTATATGGTCATAACTTATGGTTAGCTTTTAAATTTTATGTGACAGTCCAATGATGATTCAGACAAACACATATCATATTATTATTATTATACTGGCAGATTCTCACTTTTGTGAAGATTATGAAAAGTAATTTAAACAGGTTTTTGACCAATAGTAGCACTTAGAAGCAACATTTTTCAACTGGGTCCCTGTTATGCTTGTATAATGCATGGGTGTGAGGATTGTTTGCCAGTGATTGACAGTTGGCAAACAAGAGCAGCAATGCACCAACAAAAGCAATGAAGAAGAAGACTGCAAACTGGCAAACATGGATGTGAACAATGCAGGAATTCAAATATTTTTTAAAAATCAGTTTTTGCAAAGGTAATTGTTGCTGATTCCAATTCCAAGTCTGACCTGTCAATTCTGATTTACTTTCTTTCTAAGACTAATAATTAAATGCATACACAATATTTTTTGTAACCTTTCTTTATTAGGATCCCCAGTAGTACCAGCACTGCAACTAGCCAATAGAAACTAATGACATCGGCACCAACAGGTTCACTATTGCTATACCAGATTGTTGCTTGTTATCCACCGTTCCCGCGTCTTCTAACGTAATGCCAGATAACGTCTCTCTCTCTCTGTGTCTCTGCAAAATGCTAATATAGGTCTTCAAATATACTTTATACTATGTGTGGGAAGCACTGCTTATTTTGGCATTTACTTACTGATTTACAATTTGTGAACTTTGTGTCTTCTTCACTCACGATGAAGAACTTCCATTCAGATAACATGTTATAGCGTCTGTGTGGCTTTAACAATAGTGTCCCTGTCTTTCATTCATGTAAATTTGACATGATTTGGCACAGAATCGGATATGTGAGATATTCAATTCCGATTGATCTAGAAATTATCATGGATATGCACACGGCCTCAAGGATAGTTTTGGTGAGTAACACAGAATATACATCCAGCCTAGGTCTTTTAGCAGAATTGCATACAATGGTTACAATGGCTTTGACAACAGTGATCCTGTGGTGATACCAACATTGAAACGATAGCTGGTTATGTGCACAATAACTGGCTCCTGAAGTGCCCTGGAATACCTGCTGGGCAATACAACATCATTGCGGAATGGCCACTCAGATAAAAAGCTTTTGTCATCAGAGCAAATGACTTACATATATTAATGAATCTGCTGTGTTGAATTTCACAAACAGACACACACGTATGCACAAACTTACCGGTGTTTATCTAGCTGACGTCACTCAATTGAGGTCAGCGGATTACAATCTATCTTGTAGGGCCGGATATGAAAGCTGTATGTGGGTATAGAAGCATGCTCAAAATACTGTACAACCACTTTACTTCCAAAGTAGAGAAGTAGAAATGTAGAGGATGTCAGTGTTTAATATAGCTAAATCATTTGCTCTGTCCAAGTAAGATGCAAAGCTGTTATTATAAGCTCTTATATAATATAGGGAATGACATTAAGAGAGCTATAGGAGAAATGGTAAAAGGAAGAAAACAGAATTTAATGCTTGGTGAAAAAATCTCAGGAATGTGCCACTTCATTGTGAATTAACTCTAACTTTAAGTCTCTGTACTAAAGGATACTTCATGCCATTGCTGAGTTTAGATGTGCCATCTACCTCATGTCTGCCATTAAAAGCCTATTGATCCTGGCAAAGTAGACAGTGTCAGATAATGACAGATCTAAGCCAAGCCATGTCAAAAAATTGCAAAGTGCATGAGTCATCAGTGGAAGGTTGAGACTTGAATGGGTGAAGGGTAGTTATCTGCCCAGAGTGTGAATTTAAAATCCAAGCGCAGTCTCCACATCATTAACCCTTCGGAGCTTCACTGACCTTAGATGTTCATTTGATCTCATCATGTTTTGGTGAGTGCGGAAGTGGAATGGGGTGAGGGTGCGGGGGCGCCCCTTTGATGGTGTAATGCAAAATTTCTTTTATCTCCCGTGGAGCGTTTGAGACCGGGCCGGCTGTCCAAAAACTCAATTAGAGCTACTCTGAATGTAAGCCGACAGCATAAGAGGAGGCGTGAGGCACCGAGGTGTGAACGACACAAGGGGGGGAAAAATAAATTCAACTATTAGGAAAAATGGGACCACTAACTGAGCAACACAAACAAAAAGAGCAGATTTTTAAGATGAAACCTGCTCTCTTTAACTACAGGGGATGAATCATGGAAAAAGCAATTGCACCAGCTCTGTGTCTGGTAGCAAGATGGCCAAAGAACAACTCAATTCCTGTTTATGAGTCGCTTTGAATGTGTTACACCCAGCTGGTGTACAAATAAGCTTTTCACTGAAGTTCATGTTAATGGTTAGCATTGTGTTTAATGGATAATTGGAGGCAGCTTGCTTGACAAATGATGTGTATCCTTGCTGCACAGAGTGAAATTTCTCAGCCCGTTTAGCCAGCCATCATATCCAGGGCTTCATCACCACAAAGTAGCATAAAAGAATTCAGAATCCCAAAAGCCCAAAGCTCTTAGTGTGTTCACTCAGCCAAAATTGTGTGGGTTGTTTTCTGCCCCCGTGATGTGTACAGTACCTGAGAATGAAGATGGAAAGAAAAGGGTTAAATGGGGAAAAAAGTAGGCGGATGGAAGGGATGACGGGAAGAAGAGGTGTGATATGTGTCTGTATGTCGTGGCATCTGTGTTTTGTGTATATACACGATACCCCCCCCTCACATTCATTCATGACTGAGAAAAGATATACTGCAGCCTAGGTGAGGAGGGAGGAAAGAGCAGAGAAGGTGGGGAGGAAAAGAAGCAGAGGCATGGCTTTGTATGTTAGCCCTTTCATCTCTCTCATGCCATCGGTCATCAGAAATGGGAGAACACTGACTCCCAAACACTGCGCTCCGTTCCAATTCCATTTAGTTCAGGACCGGCTGAGACCAGAGAGAATGAGAAAATAAAGAAGGCTATATTACACTGTCCCAAAAGGAGCAAAAAGAATTATTCATGCACAAAAGAATTTAACTGCATTGTCCCAACGCCAGTACCAACAAAAGAATATACTTGGTTTTCAAATAAAGATGGTCTTCCATCAAGCGAAAACTATTTCTAACCTTCATCTTGCAAGACAACTAATAGTCTTGAAATACTTCCTGTGGACGCTGTAGTCCAACAAAAAAAAATCTAGGCAAAAGGCTGACATAACATCAAGAGAACAAACATACTATGAAATCTAGCTCCCTTTGTTTCTTAAATCAGAGCACACTGTCTGTCTCACACAAACAAACACACAGAGAAAGTCTTTTTCTCACACATCAGTGAGACTCACTGGGTGATTTTTAATATGTTGTGGCCATAATGTGACATGCATAATGCTGAGAAGTGTTTATGTTTTCAAGGAAAACGCTTCTGAGAGAATCATATGTTTACCAGTGTTGTGAAAACATGCTTTAGAAATCATGGAAACAACATCTTTGGGCCATTTGTTTGCCTTTTCACAAGTTATTTGTCCAATTTGACCTTTTAATGCTGCACAAACAGTAAGTCATAAACAGTGAGGGGTAGACCCAGGATCTTCACTGAGAGAACCTATTGAAAAATGAGCAATAACGGAGAAGAGATCTGAGCTGTAACTGTGCAACATTTCCAGGGGGAACGTACAATATTTAAGCTTAAGTTGCGCACACAGAAAACTAACTTAATAAAATGAGAAATACAATTGAAAACATGTTCATCTGTGAAGACACATGTGTGCTCCAGGTAATCCTAAAAACTTCAAGACTACAGCACATTAATGGCATCACCAGATACAGAGCTATATGCTTACTCACACCAGTGATAAAACAGAAAACAGGTATTCTTCACTTTCCCCCGAAAAGCTGCGGGGAACCACAGTTGTAGGGTTATTACCAGTTAGGCTGGCTGTGTCTCTGCCTGTGTGACTGGGGGTGGAGGGCAGAACAGCTGAGGCTCTGCCACAGGAGGTGGCAAATAGCAAAGAGAGAGACAAGCAACAACAGTCAACCAGTCAGAAAAATGTTCTCCTCAGGACCACAGACGGCAAAACAAAAACAAGCAGAGAAAAAGATTTAGAAACTGAGTCCTGCAGCTGGCGAAAATAAAAACCAAGGAATACGTTTTTAGAACGCCTGCTGACTTGTGTTAAATGAAGCATCTTCAAAACTTCCCTGTTTCAAAAACATGTGGCCACAACATAAGCAGCATTAATGTTGAAAATATACTCAGTGGAGTTTACAGATGAGCTTGAGAACATCATCAGTGAGCTGGAAGGATTTGTTTTGTCATTTGAGGGTAAGAAAGTATATCTTTCAGTCTGATTTATTTCATTTTGCAGCTGGCTCATTGTCCAGTGGATGCCAACGATCTCATTGTTGGAATAGCAATCCAGACTAATTAAAACACACTTAACACTACATCATCAGAGAGAGACACTTTCACTTTTCTCAGTGGTGCCTCCTCTAGTTGACTAAAATGCATCTTCCATTATAGTGGTTCCTAACCTTTTTTTCCTGATGTATCCCCACAGCCCTCCCATATGAATTACAGCACATGTTCAAAATAGGTTCCTTTGAACTCATTTTAAACTGGATGTTATTTAACACTTGGTTATGTAAAGGCGGACATTGTTATAATATGCGTTTCACACAATTAAACTGTCAACTACAGAAGAAACCCCTGGGGTACAAGTACCCCTGATTGGGAACCAGTATTCTATAACATACAGTATAGCCTATTTATGGTTTGTGGGTGTACTTTATTTAAAACAAATTCACCCACTGTAGGAACAGAAAATCACCTGTGGTTCAAAGTCTGAAAATACCTGCAGCACAGATGAACAGGAGGGTGGGAATAATGAGAGACAATAAATTTATAAAAATGCAAAACACAATCAAAACAACATGCATCAGAGAGCGCAGCGTAACAGCCTTATTAGAAAACACCCATCCTGTCAACACATAAACGGATCCATAGTTTTATATTTGGAGTGAAACAAATATAGGGAGGCTCATGCTCCTCCATTTCTTTGTTACCTCTGCTCTGCTGGATCAGGAGTTAATTCTGCTCAGAGTGACTGCGGGCTGCAAGTGACAGCAGTGAATTAATGATTCATTATGCCCAGCGTAAGCAAATAGTGAACCGGTGATGGAGGAAAATGGATTTACGCACATCCAGCGCCAACTATGACATCCCTCAGCTATTGAAAAAATATTCAGATACCCACGTAGACGAATTTAAAAGTAGCACCGGTTTGTAAAACCACATGGGTGGGGGAATAACATGCCAAATGTGCTCCTCATATTCAAACACATTTTTTTAAAACTACTTCTAAAACCTAAAAACTAACCTAACCTAAAAGACATTCATAATCATTCATTATACATGTGATATATTGCTCGCTCAGTCTGGGGCTTTCTTCTAAATGAATTTTCCATTTTCTTTTCATTCAGGCCAGTCACTTGAGTCCTTAATACATCTTAGACTCACCATATGTTCTGAGGTATAAGATGAAGTACAAACAGTAAAAAAAAAAAAAGTTAGGACTCTGTTGAGTCTGTATGGTGCTTGATGTTAGAGGACATCATAAAAGTTTAATAGTTCATGTCCAAACAAAGTCTCCAGTTTGGGATTATAAATGCAGAGAAAACCGCACGCTTATGGATCGTGTAGTACATGCATATTCCATTATGAGACACACCACCGGATGCACTGATGATGTGCTTTGGGACAGTCTGTGTCTATCACATCAGACTATTTTTTTCTGGTTCAGAACTTCTGGCACATCTATAAAACGAAAGCTCTTTTTGTTCACACATGCGAGTCTACAAACCTCTTAATCTCCTGTGTCCACGGATCACCTAAAGGCTGTAAATTCAGCCGAGCATCACAGATTAGAGTCTTGCTTCTCTAGTTTCTAGAGAGAGTGTTGTTCAAGTTCACAAATGTTATATCATCCTTTCCTCCTACGTTTCCTCATTCCACTTTTCCTATCTATCTTTGTCACGACCCAAAGGAGTAGCATGTGCAAATTATTGAATTAAGTCAAAACCAAAGGTAATATACAACGCTGGGAACTTGTAAATCTCCAGTGCACCACGTGACCAGCGCTTTTTGGTCCAATGAGTTTGTGTAAGCGTATTGAAAAGCTTAGTATCAGTGGTGACACATCACGGTAAAGAAATTTAAATAACACATCAACATGTGCTATAATCTTTCATATGACAGAGACTTAAAGTTTAAAATGGATGGTCTTATTCAAAAAGGACTTATGAGAATGTTATATATGGAGCCACTGATGTCTAGAGGTCTTATGGATGTACAGCGTACCATCTGCATATGTCATTCTGATAGATGTGGCAGGAGCAGAGATCGAATGACCTTGTTGTTAAGACAAGCCTTGTGTTAAGTTAGTCCCCATGGTGTCACTTCCACTGACTGATGTTTGCATTAAATGTAAACACGCCTGTACAATCACATCGACAAGGCTCCGATAATGGCAGTGAGGGATTTTGTCTGTTCTCGGGGGCGGGGTAAAACTAATGAATGTAAAGTGTGTATATATATATATATATATATATTATCAAAGACAAAGTAAGAGACTAGACGGAGAAGAGTAAATGCTGTGAGTCAGCGTACTAGACTAAATTTAAAAATTTGGTAAGCCACTGCCCCAGCAGCACTCTACTCCGCAAGTAAATAAATTCAGTGCATATTAAGAGATGAGGGATTTCTCATTTCATTCCCCTGCAGTCCTCAGAATTATGTTACTATGAAGGAATTGATTTTCTCTCAGACATCCAGACCTCCAAAGATTGCAGAAGTCACAACAGAAGTAAATCAAATAAAGGGGCAAGGGATTTAATAAAAACACCCCCAAAAATCTCCTAATAGGGACACACTTTCAAAGCTGATTCAACAACAATACGACATAATTAAAACACATTTTCATACTCGCACATTATATCATTTAGACTTTTATAACTAAACCAACATCTTTACAGTTTCCCACTTAAATGGTGGGGAAGTAACGATAAACTAAGATAACTAAACTGAAAAATGTTTATGCTTCGGCAATGTTTTCAAATTTGTTCTGTAAAACAAATAAAACTGTGGACTGCAGCCCCGATGGAAAATGTCTGCCTCGGATGCAGCCATCTGCAACCCGAATTGTCATTACATTTTTTTCATGGCTCCTTGAGCAATTTCACAAAGAAACAAATTCATTCTTATTCAAGCTCCCAGTCTTTCATACACCAAGTCAAAGCAGGATTCACTGGATTTGTGATGATTAGGGCATCTTACGAAGCAACTGTATTATTGCACAGATGCAGGAAAACGATTTAGCACTACTTGTGTACGGCCTTTGTGTAAAGATTCCACAGCCCAATAGAAATTTTGCAGAAATGTTGAGAGGATAGTCAGACAAACTGTACGCTGCTAACAAACAACTTATAAACAAGTATGCTGCAGAGGCCTGTTTGACAGGTTTCTGCAAGAGGCATTAAAGTATAATACTGCTTAAATCAGCATATCCTGTCAAAGCTGCAGGAATGCACTGAATTTAAAGAATTATCCAGCTGCACCTCAAACATCTGCCCGGACAATTTGTTCTGATTGACCTGATTAGAACGCAACTATGTTTTAAGCATTTTGACAGATTTCTCATTTCACCCTTCAGCGGCTCTTAGACATATTCAGCTGGGAGACATATAAATTTTGGTTTAGACACCTGGCGCTGCAAAGACTGAAAACAGTCAAAACACAACAGTCAAAGAATTTTGACTGTCTGGAGTCTCTAGCTCTCATCAGTATTCTTGCCTTGTTAATGTTACTGTTCACTGACGAAGCATTTCATACAACAGCCAAGAGGTCTCAATCCCAACCCCACCAAGCCACTAGAAATTAAAACACATAGATTTGTAATATGATTAGCTTTCCTCATATTAGCAAAAGAAAGTGCTTGGAAACTAACCATGGAATTAAGAAGGAACCCAAACACTGGATTGTGAACAATGTAAATAACCTCTGCCACATCCTGATTATGATATATGGACAGCAAAGCGTTGTACTCAAACTTGCTGCCAAAGCTAAGATACAATAAAAGGGATCATTATCAAACCAGGGAAATGACTCAGACACATCTTTCAATTGCCTTCCAAAGAACCGTTGATCATTGTTAACTCATTACAGCACCTCAGATCCTGATATCAAACATACAAACAATAAACAGAGAGGCGGCAAAGAGGTCACAAGGTTATCCCGCTCCCCTGGTGGTTCTCCGCAGTTAAGGATTAAGCAGGATGTGACTGATGTAATGATAGGAGCTTAAGGAAAATGAGGCAGATGACTACAAACTCTAACTGCCCCTCCACGTCTCTGTTGAATAAGAGATTTAATGAGATTAATTTAAAGAGCTTTAGTGAGACTAATGTGGATAAAAAAGAGTGGTTAAATAAACATGAAAAGCAAAGAGGAGGGAACAAAGAGGTGGCAGTGCCTGAGAGAAGACTTCAGGAGTTTACCCAGGGTCACCATCATCAACAACATGTAGCCTTTTTAATGAAATATCATTGCGAACACGAGCGGAGAAGAGCTGCAGCAATTTATCTTACCGGCTCAAAGCCTTCTGTAATCACACTGCTAGAATTTGCAGTACTTAGTGCATTTGCTGCTGTAGATCCCAGTAACATGTTGGAAGTTTTAATAATCTAAAGCCACTATATGCAGAATAATTATGTAATAATAGCACCTGTTGAGATGGCATAAGGTTTTGTTTGTAGAAATGATGAAACAATCCTGGTAAAAACGTGCTTGTTGCTTCCAGTCCATTCATCTCATTGGCCACAGGTAAGATACACTGAACAAAATCATAAACACACCACTTTTGTTTTTGCCTCCATTTATCATGAGCTGAACTCAAAGATCTAAGACTTTCTCTATGTACACAAAAGGCCTATTTCTCTCAAATGTTGTTCACAAATCTGTCAAACTCTGTGTTAGTGAGCACTTCTCCTTTGCCGAGATAATCCATCCGCCTCACAGGTGTGACATATCAAGATGCTGATCAGACAGTATGGCCACAATAAAAGGCCACTCGAAAATGTGCAATTTCACTGTATTGGCAGGGTCCGGGGGGTTCCGGAAATCAGTCAGTATCTGGTTTGACCACCATTTGCCTCATACAGTGCAACACATCTGCTTTGCATAGAGTTGAGCAGGTTGTTGATTGTGGCCTGTGGAATGTTGGTCCTCTCCTCTTCAATGGCTGTGTGAAGTTGCAGTCAGGTCGAGACCCCGATGAGCTGCAGATAAGCTGAAGATGCTGGATGTGGAGGTCCTGGGCTGGTGTGGTTACACGTGGTCTGCGGTTGTGATGTACTGCCAAATTCTCTGAAATGCCTTTGGAGAAGGCTTATGGTAGAGAAATGAACATTCAATTCATGGTACATAGAGAAAGTCTTAGATCTTTAAGTTCAGCCCTTGCTTTGTGCCTCTGCCAGCTTTCCTAATGCTTGAGAATAAGAGCCCATAGTGTCCTTCGCCTTCCTTGTTTGCCACTTTCATTTGAATAGATTTAAACTGAGTTTAATGCCAGGAATCCAGACTTTATAAATCAAGCTGATTCAACCATTGTATTTTCATGTTTACACTGTATATTTAGTGGACTAAATATTGATAAATAATAAGCTCCCACAACTCCAGTGTGTTGCCTGTATATGCAATAAATATGCCCAGCTTGGGTTATGATTACATTTCAAAGAAATACAGAGGGTACTAAGCCAATAAACAGTTTCTTTTTTCTACCAACATACCCCTGCCAAAAACCTTTGTATGGAGACATGCCAGGCAATTCCATCCATCCTCTCTTGCTTCTGGTCTGCTTTTCATCCCAAATACACCACTAAAGTTAATGTACTCTGGCTGTCTAGTCCTCCACCAAATCTCCCCATTTCTGTAATATCTCAGAATCTGTTGAGCTTGTTCTACACTGATTTGAAATTTGACCAGCGGTCACAATAATACTTCTGAGTTTCTTCACAGAGCTGTTCAATAAGGCTTGTGCCCAATGTTAGTTATTAATGTATGTTATTGGTTTGCACCGCTGATAAGGACGAACAAAAAGCAGATGACCAATCCTAACACCTACTCCAGTCATTCATGTCATTGCACTTCTCCTACAAAGCTTTACTGCCATGCCAAGTTACACACATTCCTGTGATGATCTTGAGATTATTATCACTGTGGATCACAAATAATCCTTGGGTAGGTGTTAAAGGTCTACACTGTTTGATCCACAAAACATGGAGGAGTGAAAATATCTGCATTAAAAGCTGGCATTCCCTGATTATTACAGGGAGTGTTGACTCTAGAGACTAAATCAAAATTGTCCTTTCATTAGTTGTGGCACCAACTGATGTTAATTATCATTTCCTTAATTCAACTTTTCAGGGTCGGCAATCACTTCACATCCTGTTTGGTATGTCTTGCTGGGTGATGAGTTGCTGTGTGTTATGTAAAAGAATATGATAAACTTAAAAAATACAATGCATTGTTAATAATTAAACCAAAGTTTCAAATGTTTTTAGTTTGTGACAAAAAAGCAATGCCTACTTGGGTCACATTTCAGAGTTACATAAGTTGTTCACCTCTAAACTTCAGAAATAGTGTCACTTAAATAACAGTTTACTGGTAAAAATGTCCATTATTTCACAAAAAATAAAAAATAGATAATAATTATTAAATATTTGAGTTGTAGGACTTTGTTTTTCTTCTTTTTTACTCCATTAATGATTTCACAGCCCCTTTAGATTTATCTTATGACATTTTGGAGGAGGGCCGGCCTCTAGATTTGGAACCATTGGACTAAATGACCAAACTGTATATGAAGTAGTTAAAACCAACTCCACCTCGACCTGTTACAGTAGAATGCTACTTACACCGTTACCGTTTTAACAATGTGCTAATGTAATATATAATAATACATCAGTCACAGAGGCCGTTTCTTTTATTTTTTCATTCTTTTAGCACATTTAGCTGATACTCTTTCTGTACTTAATATTTTTACATTGCAAGTAACTAGCAGTTATTAGTATGACTCTGTAATGACACATTTTTGCATTTGTATTTGTATTTTATCAATATAAAAGGACTGTGATGACTATCGCTTTGCCCCGTTAAGGGTTAAGCATGCAGGCAAAATTTGGTTTTTGGACTAACTCACTTTATCTACCTTGTAATCAAGCTGTTATCTGCTTGTTACTATTATGAAACACTTAAAATCCCCAAAGGAACATGGTGCATCTGCATCCCTCTTGCGTAATTCTGTGTCAACTTTCAACCGTCATCAGACACACATTGAGAAGATAGCAAATTGAGTACATGGAGTACAATTATTTTCATACCCTTTTGTTGCTTTAGACTCATGTAAATGTCAGCTAAGGATTTGATTCCCTGGCCTAGGGGCTGTGGATCTGGCTTGGATTAATATTCCTCTACAGAGTTTAACCAGAGGGCTCGCTCAACATCTTGCCCAAGCCTGGTACAAGTTCTACAACTCCCTCTCTCTTTCCGAAATGTCAATCAAAGTGAGGAATGAGGAAGACTTAAAGACAGGTGCTGGTTTGAACTCCCTTAAAAGCATGGGGGAAATTGCCAGTCTTACACCTGCTTCTGGGGAAAAACTAGGAAATAGGAAGTTTCAGGTAGAGCTGTTTCTTTCACTTTACATGTCGTTCTAACTTTGACATTTGGGGGGAACTCCGGCAGGTGATAATAATGAGACAGGCATAAAGCTACACAAGGGGTAACCTTTAAGCATCATTTAGATTGCAGGTAGAAAAAACAAACATTGGTAAGACAAATGAATCAGATGAATTAGTATAATGAAAACCAGCTGTGTAAACAATTACCCGGTTCCATAACTGTAACATTAAAGTAAAGATCAATATTTGATCCCCAAAGCATGACTACAGCATATGCTCATTCTTAATAGTACAATTCAGGGAAAATACAGGACAGACATTTCTCTAACAGACTTCATAAGCAGTACTAATATGTTCAAAATCAACAACTATTGTTTGGATGTCTACGTACATTGACATTAAGCATTCCCCAGTAGCAGAGGAAAAGCCCAACACATCATACACTAAGCTCAGCACAGGTGCAGGATTTCAAACCACAGCACACACAGTATAGTTAGCTTATAGAAACACTGCTGTTTTGCACAGCAGCACTGCCCAAATCTTATCAAAAACACAGTTGGCAGCGACTCAGCATAGACATTAGCTCCAACAGGTTGGCACAGCAGACAATCATCAACTCCAAATCCCCTTGAAGAAGCACTCACTCACCTTTTTAAAACTGCATCCCATGAGCTTGGCATTGCGTAAAATCCTCAACAGTGTCCTTTATCTACATACAGACCTATGATCCTCTCAGCAGACATAATGGCCAGCCCATTCAGTCTTTCTTCTGCCATATGCTGCTTCACAAATAGTATTTGATCAGTTCTGATTCGGAAAAAAAGATAACTCACGCTGTTTAAATTGTGTGACAGGTGCTAAATAAAAGAGTGGCAAAAAAAGGGCCTATGCTTGACTAAATTACAGAGGCCCATTAACAGAGATAATCAGTCAGCAAAGTAGTGCAGACACATAGCTGAATGCGGATAAAACTGAGCAAATTTCAAGCTCTTAAACATTGTCCAAGGGCCTAATCTACGCAATGACTGTAACTACACTGGCTATACTGTCTACATTTCTGTAACTTGTCCCCACCCTAAGTTGAAAAACTTGGGCTAATCTCATGTGGTTCACTTAGTCCTCATGACACGATCTTCTACTTCTTCCAGTGGAAAATAACGAACAAAAACCATGTGAAAACAAGAAGGCAGAAAGGAGCAAAGATAAATCATTTATGTTAGAAAGTTCTTCACCTCACTCCAACCCCTGACACGATTTGGAGATTGAACATTACAAAGCCAAAAAATGTGATTTAGTCAGGATGTCTGTTAGAGCTGAGGGCTTGACACACAATTTGACTCACTTGATGTGTGCTTGATGAGCTGTATTACAAAAGGGAGAGGGCGTCAGGCAGAAAAAAACAACTGGAGAAAAGGGGGAAAAAAGCACAGCAGGCCTGTTTTCATTTGTAATGTGCCAAACATTTCAAAGCAGAATCCTAAAAAGAACTTACTAATAAATTCTGACAAATTCATTTTGACAGGAGCCTAATCACAGAGCAGCATCTAATCTGACTTTAGGTTGGGGTGATTAGATTTCAAACGCTTTCAATTTATTTTTAAATTTGGAGATTCATGTTGTGACATTAGTAAAATATGATTCATCAGCCATTATCTCACACTGATAATAAAAAGGTATCCTCACTTTTCCCAAGAGTATATGTGCCAGAGCACATTTAGTGATATGTAATCAGACTACTTACCCATTGAAACCAAGAGTTAAAAAAGCATTTTTATTGAACTAACAGATGTCCGTCTGTCTACACCAACATCTGTCACAAGGTATCCTCATCATGAATTATAAATTATCTTGAATACATAAATGCTGATTTTATCCCCGAGTAGGTGTGACAGTGATCGATCCACTCATCACTATGTATATTAGCACCACGCCATTATTCCACAGTATGAGGTATTCCCTGGATTACGGCAGTTCGAAAATTCAATCAAATATCTCGCTGTGACACTTTGCAATCATAACCAATAACTGCACATTGCATAGTCTACAGTGTTGCCTTCCTTGTGTGTGTCAGACAATATGTTTGACGAGTTTAAAGCATCGAACATGAATGGCGCTACTCCTGACAACGTATCTTCTTGTTGAAATTTTAAAAAGCACAATGAACGCTGCATTATTAGGAGAATGTAGAAGGTAGTAGTAGAATTCAGCAATGTTAAGAAGAATCAATAGCGCTCAAAGAAGATATTTTCTCCATTCTTAAAATATCAAGACATTGATACTTCTGAAAGAAAAGAGATGCAGGCACAGCAACACTGTGGTTTCAACCTCAGTTCTTTAAAATACTTTATAAGGCGACTTGCCATTGAGTTTTGTCTTGTTGTATCCATTTTCCCTGTTTTTTTGTTACTTTATTTCTTTTCTATTTCCAGTTTCCCTTCATACACAGTAGCAGTTCACCCATATCCACAGGCGTCTAGTTACTGCTGTCTAAACATGATCTTGTACTAGCTATTCTCAGGATTATTAGCTGTAGAGTGTTATGAAACTGAAGCCAAAACAAATGTGTCAACAGAGGGTAATTGCTATCTTATTAGCACTTTAAACTTGCAATGACCAGTCCCAAGGAAAGAATAAAGCTGTGGGCCAAACACAGTTTATTAAGAGGGCTAAACATTTGGCTGACATTACCTCAAAATGTTTATGAAGAGCGCATTCTTGTTAGAAATGTTTAATGCGTTTAGTTTTACATAATCTCTACTGTTCTTGAGCCACTGTGGATAGTTTTTTAAAGATCTGTGTGTTACAGTGAGAAAAACAAAGCACTGTATGTTAGGGTATAATTACAAATCAATCTTTAATGTAACCAATACTGTGTGAAACTACATTAACTCAGAATAATAAACAAGCTATCAATGACGGCAACATTAATCGGAACAAAGAAATATATGGGTAAATATTGAAGGTTTGAGTCAAACATCCATCATCATCAATTTCTCCCATTTCTGTGCATTACAGCAGGCACAACTGACCAACACTTGAGCTAGAGCAGGTTCACTCTCCACTAGTAGTTAGTTTTTTTATTTACAGTATACATATTTCACCAGAACTCTATCGTTCTCTGTTGCCTTGTTCCCTGTCTCTTTTTCTCACTCTCTATGTGCACAGTACAACTCTCTTTTCCTGTGAATCCATCCCTCTGGACCTCCACTGAAAATGATGGAGGGCAAGTTGTTATTGATTTATTTGCTAAGAACAGACAGAGAGCAGACATAAAAGAGCAGTAATATATTAGACATGGATCTGAATTCCCTCAAGTGAGGTTTACTTTCAAGAGAGCAGAAGTGAAGAAAGGGAGAGGAAAGAGTTCAGGAGAGAGAGGCAGCGACACATGACAGAGGGAGTAAGACAGAGAGAGTGGGTGAAAGAGAAAGAATGAATAAAAATTCACACACGGGAAAGAAAAAGGACGCACAGAGAGCCCTTCAGAGAATGTCAAAATTGGCAAAAAGAAAAAGGGCCAGGACTTGTTAGACATTTGCAAACTGTATGGAAATACTGGTGTGGGTGGCAGTTACGTCTGTCAGATTCAAATGTGCTCCCACCAGAGCGTTTATATACCTTAAAGACCTCCAGGAACCCATGTCCATAACATCGCTGACCTTAACTCTGCCTCTATAAATCATCCGTCCTTTCCTGCCTTTAACTGACCTTTGAACTATGACTCACTTGAATTATCTAGATTTGTGTATGTGCGTGGTTCACTGTGTGCTGAACAGACACAATATCCTAAGGTAAACACGTAGCAGCGTTGTTAACAGCCCTGGAGTGAGCACCTTATTGCCACCAATAAGGGGCAGCTACAGCTAAGCTTATGACAACTAGTAAAGGTTAGAGAATGATGAATGTCAGTTTAACACACTTTGTTAGCTATAAAAAGCCTCTATTGCATCCGCCAGGCAGTAATAACCAAGACACGACAAAAAAAATCCCAAAGCCAATAACATATTATTTGCATTAGGCGCCAATATAATTATGATTAAACCCCTTATGTGTTGTATCTTAATGAATGGCTATATAAAATAATATATTTCTTCTTAAACGTCCAAGATGTCAAGCTGCTTATTAGTCAAACAGTTTGTCAGTGTCCTCCTAGCACTGTGCCTGTGAAACTAAGCAGGTGCTATGATCATGGGACAAAAACAGTAGCAGCCCAGAGAGCAGAGACAAAGACGCCAAGCACCCAACCCATAAGGCTTTACTGTAATCGCACCCTCAGGCACTATATCTGCTTACTGGAGGAACAGCAGAAGACAGGAGAAGGCGTGAAGGGCCGTATATAAACAGCTGTTTATGTGCAAGTTAATTGACAGAGTTCTATCCGATGCAGAAAACACCTTTCCCATCAGCATGGGAGATTATCAGCACACAGCCTTTGCGCGGGATAACTCAACTGAGACATTTTTAAGGCCAGCTACAGGGAACTGATTTTATTGTTTTAATAATTGAACTGAGGTGGAAAAGTTTCTGCCCGTGCACTGTCTAAAGATAGACACTCTGCTTTGCTCTGTTGTGGTCTGCATGGCTGTGGAAGTGAATTAAACAGGCTTTAACATCAAGACGAGCTCTAATGAAACCCAATGGGGGAGTTAGCTCGTCTGTTTGGCCAGCTGACTGCCGTAAAATACCCATCACTGTCTCCTGTTGCCTCCTCTAAAAGTAGCCTGGTGGTGCCAGTCAGTGTACGCTGCAGCCTGAGGGGTTATGCTGTTTGATGCTTTTGTCTGGATCATACAGCAACTGAAACGCTCTCTATTTCAACAAATCACACGTTTGTTCGTTACACTTTTACTGGTATTAACACACCAGTGCCTGTGTCAGTCTTTGCTTATACATCTGTTACACTCCCATTACAAACTTAATAAAGACAGGCTGTAAAGATTTAGTGAAAAGAGGCTGATAAACATTTAATATCTATCATATTGAAATTCTTGTTTACATGAACTGACATTTTAGGAAATACGCTTAGATGAGACCATGTTGTGCCTGTACGGTAAATATGAAGCTACAGCCAGAGCCAATTAGCTTAACTTAGCATAAAGACTGGAAACAGGGAAACGGCTAGCCTGGCTCTGTCCAAAGGTACATAAATCTGTCTAAAAGCACCTCTAAAGCACACTAATGAATTTGTATCACATTTGTTCATTCCTTACAAAATCCTAAGTGTATAGCCTAATCGATATGTTGTAAATTTACGTGGGGTTTTACAGGGACTCTTAGCTGGGAGTAGTGACTTTTTTGGGGTCTTGGTCATCACTGATTAATAAAAAAAACATTACATTGCTGAGGGTCTGATTTCTTTTTAGCCTTTGGGCAGAACCAGGCTAGTTATTTCTCCCTATTTCCACCCTTGATGCTAAGCTTAGCTAATCAGCTGCTGGCTGTAGCTCCATATTTATTATAAAGACATGAGAGTGGTAATCTTTTCTTTAAACTCTCAGCAGGAAAGCAATCAGAGTATTTCCCAAAAATGTCACTTTAATGATTTAACTGAATTGTAAGGAAAAACCTTTGACTTTAAGTTTTAGTAAACTATAGCAGAATAATTCCCCACATATCATTCCTCAGCAGTGACTTGCAAATGGTAGGTTAACCTTGCACTTCTCAACAGTGTGCATTGTTATTTCCAGAAACATCAGTACATATCTACAAGCTTGGCACTAATTAACCAAAGGCGTGAGCATCTATGCTCATGCCAGCGCCCACGCAATACAACAGGTAAAGCAGAAGGTAAAAGCAAAGACATTTTCATCCTACTCAGAGCCATCTGCACCTCTGTGACCAGGGCCAGTGCTATCAATATATTATCCTCAACCCACAGTCCATTTGGGAAAGTCATAACAATGATCAATACGGCAGTAGGCATTGTGCACAACAAAACCATCTATCAAGAGAGGAAAAAGTATTTGAAAAAATATTGGCCAACTGATATTGACCGGGGCTCAAACAATACATCAAGCTTTGAAAGTTCTATTGCTGTTCACCTTTGTCTCTGATCTTCTCCTTCATGTGTCTCTGAATGTCCTCCACTGCGTGTCTCCCCTCAACATGCAATGGAAAGTCATTATCATACAAATACATTCCTGCTCCACCTTTAACAGACTGGTAACAGACTGTGCATTCACCATGACACAGAACTTGACTGCACTGTTCAATAACAATGGCTTTGTTGATGTATTGATATAAAAACATACTGGATGTGTTGATGTAACATATTAAAATGTTAAACTATCAAGCCATATTTGCAGCCGTAGTGGAATAGTTTGTGATTCATATGTGGCTACTGTATTGTCAAACTCACACACTGGCTTTTGTGATGAATAACTGCAGCCATAGACTAAAAGGAAAATATTTGCACCATGGCACAGATGCCATTCCCTCTGCTCTTGCTCATTATCCAGCACAATGTCAAAGTACCCCCAGCTCACTGAGAGGGAACATTCCTTCACATTGCCATCTATGGGTATCATAAATAAACAGTCACCCCTAATCATGAAAACCTTCCACATGCCATGTAAGGAAACAATTAATTTCCTCCTCTGTCCACAGCCATTCAGTAGTCACAATTACCTTTATATCTGATCACCAAAATAATAGTAAATTTGCCACATGAGGGTTAACAGGGAATAAAGACTATCCCTTTTGTTGGCAATGCTTTTCTTATTTTTGATCAACTTTCACTTTGGGAAATTCAAGATAGGAAAAATTAAATTTTTTCCCGTGTTTTGAATCAACTTTACAAGATGATATTTGCTTGAGGAGCCATGGAGCCTTTTTGGAGGCGAGGCATCTGAAGAGCACAGAGGGTTGGGCAGGGATGCTGAGCCGGGCAGCGGGGGGAACAGCAGCAGCACTTGTTTGCCAAACTTGCATTTGAAACAAAAGCACATCCAATACGAGCCTGCAATAAGGTTCTGAATATAGTGTATCCGCTTTGGAGACAAGCAAAAGTAATCAATATATTCTGTTGTGTGTGCAACTTCAGAGCGCAGCGTTGTGCGGCAAAAAAAAAAAAGGTGGCAAAATAAAACAGTCGGCAATCCGTTCAAGGAGCAGAAGACCAAATACTTTTCTGTGATTAAATATTTCCTAAACTTTCCGTCATGTGTCTTATTTTCACCTACCTCATAACATTCAATAGTGCGCGGATCAAAAGCAGTACAAGTAGATGGGAAAATGGCAATCCAGTCAAACTTGTCCCGCGTCCATGTTTGGCACAGCAGCAGTACGGCAGTCCAATGCAGTCACATCTGAAGCGCTAACGGTGTACAGCTAACGACGCTCGCCACCTTCTACCGTCACCGAGCCGTAGATTGGAGGGCGATGTGAGGAGCACCGCCGGATCTCCAAGGGCGCACGAACAATCACTGCGTCAGGATTGGTCAGAGCAGCCGTGACGCACCGGCAGGTGGCACACCCGGCGAATAAAAAAGTCCAGATTCATTCATTGATAATAGCTCGGGGAAAGTATAGGAGCACAGCACACTCACACGCTCACACACACAGGCAAAACAAACAAACTATGGGAGTCAGAAATGTCAGGGTCCTTATTTCATCTTTGTCTACATGCTGAGTTTTTACCCGTTTTAATAACAGAACAGTGTCGTCAACCAAAACTTCACGCTGTTTAATTTGGTACAACATACTCAGATATTCCACTTGTCAGAAGCAATGTCCTGTTTTCTAACTGCTGTCTCCATATATGACTTGATATATATCTGCAATTGTACAATACAAAAGTGCTTCTGACAAGCAAATTATTTATTTTACACACAATAAAGCAGCCAAGATGGGTCCAAATTATCCATCCATCCATCGTCAACCGCTTATTTTGCGTACAGGGTCGCGGGGGGCTGGAGCCAATCCCAGTTTACATCGGGCGAAAGGCGGTGTACACCCTGGACAGGTCACCAGTGGGTCCAAATTATGCGTTTTCTAAATGTTTTTAGGAATGCCTTCCTACTGACGGGTGGAATGGAAAAAAATGCAAAAAAAGAGGGGGAGAAAGAGACCAACAAAAAAGAGCCTGCAAGCATAGATGCAGTCTGAGTCTGGGGACTCCTGCAGACATACATAAAGAAAATAGAGAAAACTCATGAAGGTGTTTAATAAGAGCTTAAAAAAATCATCATTTCACTTGTTTATTTCATCCAAGGTGGGGGGGAAACGAGGCAGGTGGAAAGTGAGTGTGTTTTGACACTTGTCTGAGTGTAATTCAGGGAGCCAAAGCAAATGTTTTAATAATTCTTTATAAACACAAATAAGGAGTGAGTGTTAATCCTTGGAGGAATGTGTAAGCCAATTATGGCTGGCTGCAGGGACTTGTGGAATGGAGCCTCAGAGCTTCCTGCTCAGACTCAGTGCAGACCCTCGGACCACATTTCCTGTTCCCAGTGCACTGGCAATATTTCTATGAAAATACAGAATGGATAGACATGAATAGGATATCGTGCTGACTTCCTCCCACATTTACAATACGCTCATCATTCTAATGCTCTGTAGGCTATTTAACACTGTGTCTGTGTGTACTTTCCCATCAGCAGCTTTCTTGCATCCTGTAAGTGGGGAACCAGCTTTTTTCCATCTGGATGCTGGTGTGTGTGTGTGTGTGTGTGTGTGTGTGTGTGGCTTACATAATATTGTGTCAGTCGTAAGTAGATGAGAAGGAAGGCTTAGACACTTGCTTATCTGGAGTCAATGTTGGGTGTGCTGTGTACTCTCCTATGAACTCATGGACATTTGACAATCTGCGGGCACTGAAATAATCTTTGCAGAAATATAGAGTAGAGAAGCAAGTGACAAATAAATCAAGGTAGAAAGACAGCAAATATTGACGTGGAAGCTAATTTATTTTTATTTCAATGTTGACTACGCCCAGGTTGATAGAGCAAACATTGCAAAGGAGGGCTGCAAATGACATCTGGGACAATGGGGATAACCTGCAGTAGTGATCACCGCAATATATACACCATACCTTAAGTGCAAACAGCATGCTAATAGAAAAATATGTAATACAATAAAGTGTTCATCTCCAAGTAAGAAACATAGTTTGTCTTGTGTCAGGATTTATTTTTCAAATCATGAATAACAAAATGGTAAGGAGAACCCAGTTCTAGTCGAGCACACCTGCTATTTGGGCCACGATAAACACACACTCTAAGCTGAGCCTCAACATTCACCTTCCTGCAATTTCACACTGTCTGATTCCTCAAGAACTGCATGAACACACTGATAACCAAGTCACTGTAGCCAACTGGGCTACAGAGACAGTTTTCACTTCATAATGGCATCTTCTATCCACCGCTCCCTCTCAACAAAATACCCAATTACAAAGAAATAATGTGGAAACATCTAAATAACTTTTTACCTACTTACGAGAGAAAGCAAAAACAGCTCTTTGCTTTCTGCTGAAAAAATAAATCATGGTTTTATAAACAATCAGACCTGGATTTAAAGTCTAAGTAGAAGAGTAGGTACTTCTCCCATTCCGATTTCATCTACAGGAAATAAAATCCAGTAAAATAGAGAAAAAAACCTTTGCCCACAAGGGGTACGGCAGGACAAGAGGTGCCGGAGCTTGGAAACTGCAAATGAACACATAGTGATAGTGTCTGTACACTCAGTGCAAAAAGATATATGATCAACAATGTCAAAGACTTATTTTGTCTGAAATAAACTTCACATTTGAATAGAGCTGCAATGATTAGTAAATTAATTGATCAATAGAAAACTGATCTCAGCAGTTTAGATAGTTGACTCAACTATCTAGATAGATTAAGCAAAAATGCCAAACTGGTTCCAGCTTCTCAAATGTGAGTGAGTATGTGATGCTTTTGTTTGACGTACATGATAGTAAACTGAATATCTTTGGGTTATGGACTGTACTGTGGGAAATTATAACAGGATTTTGTCCCTATTTTCTGACATTTTATAGACTAAACTAATAATCTCTTATCTGAGGAAATAATCGTTAGTTGCAGCCCTACATTAGAAGCATGTAAATACTTGGATGAATATTATACATAAAAACTCAGCTTAGTTGTCTGTAAAACAAACATACTACATACTGTATCTATATGAGCAGGCTAGCTGTTATTTGTATTTTGGAAAATTACATGAAATGAAGAAGACTGATACAATAAAGTAATATAATAAAGTTAATAAAGTGTTGCCAGGATAACTGTAAACTTAATTTCTTCATTGCCAACTTTTGAGATAGAAAAGGTTCACAGTTTCTTGCACATACAGGATACATCTAGGTTGATCATTAAAGTATGATAATCGCATGAAATGTCAATGTGAATGATAAGATTCAGATGTGTAATATCCTCCTGTGAATGGCATTTGATGGGGAAGAAGAAAAGCATGAAAATATCATGCATCACTGCTTCAAATCACGAAATGCTTTATAGAAGCCACAGTTGGTGTTATTCAGGGTCATGCTCAGGGAAAATATTGCCTGCCTGATCCTACATTTCTGATTTCACAGCATTAGTAATTTCCACCGATGATTACAGCTCAGACATACTGTTACAACGCTCATGTTGACAAATGTTCCCGGAAAAAACAACCTGTGCTGATTAACAAATTACTACCACTAAGACATATTTTTTACATAATCTTTCTTTTAATATGCACTTGAGCAGCATTTACAGAAAGAATAATTAATAACACGTACTCTCAGATTATTTTGATGCTGGTTAGGGGCTGGTGCCAGTGACATGTTGAATAATACCAGTGTTTGAATTTCTAGAGAGCTTTCCAATTTAGAAAGCATGTTTTTTTTCTGAAAGATAATTAGAGGCTAGCACCCTCAGGGAGATTTATCTGTCTGTCTGTCTCTGTGTGTGTGTGTGTGTGTGTGTGTGTGTGTGTGTGTGTGTGTGTATGGTTTCTGTGTGCATGTGACTGCGTCCATGTCCTTCCTTGACATGTGCAATGAGATATTAGCATCTAAATACCAATGATGTGTTGTTATCGAGCATTCCCAGCTCTCCAATGCTTTGTCATCTTTTCTTTTTTCTCCTACATCTACTTTCATTCAAACTGTTTTTCTTACCTCAAGCATACACATTCAGTCTGGTATTTTCCCTTTTATAGGCATCTCTTCATCCCTCTCTTCACATGAATAAAAAAAAAACTAATCCCCTCACTACGTCCAAAGAATTTGGCATTTTCGTGTACATTTTAGCACTGACCTTGATCAAAGCCTGACTTGTCATCTCCACTGACATCCCTGTCCTTTAGCAAGTTGTTAGTAGAATATCCAAGTAGGGCCAGTCTCTCCCTGTGTCCCTGCAGAACTTATTTGCCATACGGCCTGTCAGTAGGATCCTCAGCTCTTCACTATGAAAGCACTTCTAATTGAAGATGGCTGCGAAAATATCTGGCTGCATATCTCTCATTACCACACTATGAAAGCTTTGAAACTCCTCAACCAAACTCAGACAAGCAGAAATCACTGCAAACACAACTAGCGATTGCAGTGCGTTCAAAGTCTGGCTTGAGTTTGAGTCCCGCGGTTTAATTTATAAGCCACGGGGAGGACAATCAGTCAGCAATCACTCAAAGGTCAACAGCCTGTGGTTAAAGCTTGTGCCATGTTGTGATAAGAGTAATCACAATCAAATAGCTTTAAGTATAGATAAAGTTCTTCTTTCAGATTGGAGAGGTGATACATGCTGACAAATGGCAGGAATCAACTTTCCACTGAGCTCTGATTTAGTGGTTAGTTTAGGTTCTAATTAAAACCGAGGACAGAGACACCACTTAAATGTGGATTTAGAAAATATTAGACAAATAACACAAACTTGCATGATATGCAGCTTACATTGATCAATGGCAGCAGATTAACCACTTCAAATACTTAGTAATTTTTTTCTTGATTCGAGAAAACTGTAGACAATAACTTCTTATTTCTAGCCACCAACTGTCATATTTGCAGGTGGAAATAACTATCACTGGCAGGCTTTATCAGCAAATTAAGCTAACGTTATGAGCTGGTTACAACTTTTCTTTTTATGTTTCCATTTGATTCTCTTTAAAACAAGAATCCTATAAAAGGGCTCCTAATAAATAAGCACTTAAGTTAATGCTTAGCTTAAAGACCCCCCAAAAAGCTACATGTCCCAGGCAAAAAGTCTGCATCCTCACTCGTTGATTATCCACGTAGAAGACATTGAAATGAAGAAATACAGCATAGCTCTTGTATTGCAGCATAAAGCTATAGTTAGTCGAAGTAAGTATATATAAAGAAATAATAAAGTAACTCATAAAGGTGAGATCAGACTGTCATTTCATTCTAACATAACCCTTTTTGACTGCTTATCTTACATACTTCAAATTGTATGTGTACAGAATATATCTATTTTTTGGTCGTTTATTTTGCCACACTACTTAACACACATTCCTATCACTGACATACAAATCCCTTAAAGTTGCACTCCAGCGATTCAATAAAAGGGTGGTTAAAATAAGTAGAAACAGAGAGGTCTTGACTTTTAGTCTCCCAAATCTTGGATCCTTCATTTCCTACAATGCAACTTGATAGCATTTCATTAGATGTTCACTGCATGACAAACATCCATGTTTATCCACACCTTCAGTTCGAAACACTAGCCTTTAGTCTCAGTTGAAAGAATTATATGGCTGTAGTATTTCTTATCAAGCTTCAATGTACATTTATTTGTTGTTCTACAACACAGGACTGCACAATGAAATGGATGTTATATCCCCATTCATACTACACACAAAAGAGATAAAATATATTCAAATATAAATGCACACACAGACAGTAGTGGTATTGTAATGTGCAAAACTGGCCACAGAAAATTCCACATTATTTATTTATTAGTAAACTGATCAGTGGAATAGCCCTTAACAATGCAAACACTCCGCGTTTGTTTGTTTCCACTTCCTGTGATCAGTAATATCACCCTGATCCAAAGAAATTTAAATCTTCTAAATAACAACGTGTTGTCACTGTCAGACTCAAGGTGAGAGAAACTGTCACCACCGTGATGCATATTACACAGTGTCCTTCCTAAAATCTCACCTATTCTTCTCAATGCAATCAGATACAATTAAAATGACAAAGGCAAACTGAAGAGCAACCCAGCTTCAGAAGCAACATACAAAACAGGTTGACAAACACAGTCAGTCACCCCAGGCTTTCCAGTTGCTCCCTGTTTCTCCATGTCCCATCTGTCACTAGTCAGCAGCTACTCAGTCAGAACAAAAGTCAGATTATCGAGCGTTTTAATTACACTCAAGGCATAAGCTAATTAATTATCACTATCAGTCGTTTGGAACACCCCTTTAGATAAAGACACCAAATCTAATTATCTTTTGACCTCTCTCTCCCTTAGTAAGCTCTTCTGCAAGTGTACAGTCAACACACGACATGCATGAACTTGAAAGTCAAATATTAATATTCTGCAAATTTTCAATGTCAAATTCTGCAGCGAATCGTGTTCGCTGGCATTCATTGTATCGCAAAAACACTCAGGGGAAAGACTGAAGCTTTTCCATGCTTGAGATAACTTACCAGCATGGCTCAGAGCTTTGACAGACTCAGCTGGACTAATTCCTCCTCAAGCCACAGAAACAGGGCTCTCCCCACATCCAACAACACAATGCCAAAGTGCATGAATCACTTATTTGTATCAGTATGCCATGGACTGGCCACTTGCTCACCATATGCTGCTTTGTCTCTCCTCCCTGAGTCCCAGCTCCACTCCTTTCCTTATGATTTATCAGCCGCACACCTGGTTAGTCAAATACTGATTTCCCAATTTTCATAAAAGAAAAGACACCCAAAGGGGTTTTTACTGGGTACAGTTTAAAACACCCGCACTCATGGGTTGTGTGTGCGTGCCTGTGATAAGGAATGAGAGTGTGACAGTGAGAAAACAAGTGGTAAAAAAGGAGTGGAAGGATGGATAGTAACAGACTTTTGAACCCTTATATGTACCGGATAATAGCTGAACCTCAAAAGGCCAAAATGAAGGTGTTCATCCTTCTTGTCTCCCAAGCAGATTCTTGGCTTGGTTGCCTCTTCTGAACTGGACATCCAGACCTCCAGATGTTAAAAATCCCAAAGAGATCTAAGGGATGGGAGAAATAATCAAGACAAACAAAGACCAATAAAGGGATGCAATGTAATGACAAATTAATGTGTGTGAGCGTGCGTGCTGCCTGCCCACACATAGAGCACAGGTCTGTCTTCATGTCTACCTTTAAGCAACCAAATTTACTCTGTTTATCTCTGCACTTATACAATCAGGTTAAGTGCTGACAAATATCCTCCTCCTCTTTAGCCCTCTGAAGAAAGACCACATCTGGTCTTGGTTGTTAGACTCATATTAGCTCTTCATGCAAGACTAATCAGAGCCATCCCAGCCAGACTTACAGGATAATGCAGGATCATACTGTTTTGATGGACTGGGAGACAGAGCTCTGCTAACAGTTAATCACGTCTCATTACCTCATGAGGAGACATCCGCAGCACTGTGATATCTGCACTGATATAAACTAAGAGGTTAGATGTGACACTTTTGACACAAAATACACTTGGTGCATGACATTATTATAGCATACTGCAGCAGCATAAGTCAAATGATTACATTGGTCATGAACACGTTAAAAATCCATTTAGGATTTCAACAAGACTGGGTATCCACATTAAGCAAGACGTTATGTAAGTTCCACTGAAGCATTCGGTCCTTTCGTCTCTCTCTCTGTCCTCAGAACCAGCTATCTGTCAGCAGCAGCAGCTCCTGAGGTGCTAAAAGAACGGCGACCATCCAAAATCTATCCTCACCTGACAGACAGACAACAAAAATATATTGTTTTCAAGTAGGTTCCATCATTGGCTGCAGCAGCTCAGTCCATTATGACTTGACTTGGGGGCCGGAGAATGTCCAGTTCGAGCCCAGCATGGACCAGCCGAAACAGAGGCGGACTGATAGCTGGAGCAGTGGCAGTTTCACATGCGGGTCACTGCTGAGGTGCTCTTGAGCAAGGCACCTAACCCCTAACCGTTCGGTTAATTGCTATTATTATTGTATTTATTTATTGATTAATTGATTTTATTTCCACTCCCAGTGAAGCCGGTGGGCGAATCTGTCTCCTGTGAAACCAGAAAGCTCACAGAGCACTGATCAGTCATTACAGAGAGCATCCTGTTGATAAGTGTGGAAAATATAAACAGTGGGTTTATCTGATTTGTGTGATTAAAATACTGGAGATTACCCTTCACCAAGTGTGCCAGGCGTGGCAGAGGTGAAAAAAAAAATAAGAAAGAAGAAGAAAAGGCTACACACAAATAAATAATGTGGGGGTAAAAATTGAATCATATCTGTTCTGTGAGATGGCGTGACAGACGTTAAAAACTCTTTCTGTGTGAATTAGCCTTGAGAGTCTAAATCCATCATGCTAGCAGCTCTGTTGGGCTGTACTTATAGGCACACCGGGCACCATGAATAACTGTAACTAAATTCCATCGCAGTTCAACCAACAGTTTTTGAGCTATTGCATTTTGGACCAAAAGTGATCTATGATTCCCATCCTGCACGCTTTTTTTCCTGTCCCGCCCCAGTCCCGTGATGAATAGTGAAACTGACTCCCATCCCGAGGGGAATCCGAAAACATGTCAGCCTCTAATGTACAGCATCGTGGTAAAAATGACTCTGGCAGAAAAACATCTCATTGGCTGAGCTGAGTGGTCTATTCCAACCCATGACAGGCAACATAACACAATAAACATACACACAATTTCTGGTTATTAAAATTGACAGACTGTTTATCATATCTCTCCGGGTGATAAACACAGAGACGAGTGAGCGGAAAAGATAAAGAGGAAGAGGAAAAAACAATGTAGACAATGCAAGTTATTCACACTGTACAATATTTTCAGCCTCTTTCTTTCCCTTTAACATCAGAGATTATATGAAGATGCTATTTTTTTTATCCAGAGCAGATGGCACAGGTGGCACTTTATTTATATATACCCACTAATATAGAGAAACTCATCTTGAGTGTTTTGAACACTCAAAAGGCCAGGAGGTGTGTCTCCTAGCTGCAGTTTCTAGCTGCAGTGGAAATTGAGACTATTTGATTCTTCCTTAAATAACTCCCCCAACAGCACCCATCCTTTAGATAAAGATTTGATTAAAAAAAGATTTAAAACACTCCAAACTCAGTTAATTAAGAAAGTAGATTGGATACAAACTATATAAGTAGATATATCTGCCTCCAAATTGCTTTTGACCCTCAAAATGAGTTACTTAAATCAGGCTCATGTACTGTATATACTATTAAAATAGATAGGAATGACTGGAATAGAAAGTCTAGTCCTAGATGTATCATGTGACAAAACAGATTCAAATGGCATATGACATTCATCAGAGCAAACTATACTGTACATTCATCAATAAATAAAATATTAGAATTAGCCTCATACTAACTCTAAATTGGAAGCTGGTGGCCTCATAAAAGATTTTTCTTGTAATAGTGTCATTTTGAACTTAGTCATTTTCTTAAGATTTTATCATCATGACAGTTGGGTTAAAAATTATGCCATCAATGTACAGCTCCAGCAAGCTGAGAGTTGCTCTCCAACAGACCCTCAAAGGCTAAAGTATCTCCACAAACATGCTTCTTTTACCCCACTTTGCAGCAGTGTTGCAAAATCCAATTATCCATTGCCACTTATCTCCCACCTGGCACTGCATTCACCAATGCAGACAGTCTGATATATATATATATACAAATAAAAAGATCACTCATGTTTGCCCTGAAGCCAACCACTCTTAGTAAAGATATGCAATATCCGCTGTTAAACGTACATTTGACTTAATATTCAGAAATAAAGATGAAACACACACAGAGAAGGAATCACAAAATTTCATCCCTCATCTCAGCAAAGCAAACAAAGAACAAGGAAGTTCACTTTGCTCACAAAGCACACTTCCTTGTGCTTGTTGCAGCAGTAATAAGCAAATAAAGAAGTACATCCCGTGAATATTAACACCAAATGGACTAAAATAACATATTTATGATTATGATTGGATGATTGAACTTGAATGAAT
>NC_060164.1:18891847-18935050 GCF_021292245.1 Micropterus dolomieu
TTGCATGATATGCAGCTTACATTGATCAATGGCAGCAGATTAACCACTTCAAATACTTAGTAATTTTTTTCTTGATTCGAGAAAACTGTAGACAATAACTTCTTATTTCTAGCCACCAACTGTCATATTTGCAGGTGGAAATAACTATCACTGGCAGGCTTTATCAGCAAATTAAGCTAACGTTATGAGCTGGTTACAACTTTTCTTTTTATGTTTCCATTTGATTCTCTTTAAAACAAGAATCCTATAAAAGGGCTCCTAATAAATAAGCACTTAAGTTAATGCTTAGCTTAAAGACCCCCCAAAAAGCTACATGTCCCAGGCAAAAAGTCTGCATCCTCACTCGTTGATTATCCACGTAGAAGACATTGAAATGAAGAAATACAGCATAGCTCTTGTATTGCAGCATAAAGCTATAGTTAGTCGAAGTAAGTATATATAAAGAAATAATAAAGTAACTCATAAAGGTGAGATCAGACTGTCATTTCATTCTAACATAACCCTTTTTGACTGCTTATCTTACATACTTCAAATTGTATGTGTACAGAATATATCTATTTTTTGGTCGTTTATTTTGCCACACTACTTAACACACATTCCTATCACTGACATACAAATCCCTTAAAGTTGCACTCCAGCGATTCAATAAAAGGGTGGTTAAAATAAGTAGAAACAGAGAGGTCTTGACTTTTAGTCTCCCAAATCTTGGATCCTTCATTTCCTACAATGCAACTTGATAGCATTTCATTAGATGTTCACTGCATGACAAACATCCATGTTTATCCACACCTTCAGTTCGAAACACTAGCCTTTAGTCTCAGTTGAAAGAATTATATGGCTGTAGTATTTCTTATCAAGCTTCAATGTACATTTATTTGTTGTTCTACAACACAGGACTGCACAATGAAATGGATGTTATATCCCCATTCATACTACACACAAAAGAGATAAAATATATTCAAATATAAATGCACACACAGACAGTAGTGGTATTGTAATGTGCAAAACTGGCCACAGAAAATTCCACATTATTTATTTATTAGTAAACTGATCAGTGGAATAGCCCTTAACAATGCAAACACTCCGCGTTTGTTTGTTTCCACTTCCTGTGATCAGTAATATCACCCTGATCCAAAGAAATTTAAATCTTCTAAATAACAACGTGTTGTCACTGTCAGACTCAAGGTGAGAGAAACTGTCACCACCGTGATGCATATTACACAGTGTCCTTCCTAAAATCTCACCTATTCTTCTCAATGCAATCAGATACAATTAAAATGACAAAGGCAAACTGAAGAGCAACCCAGCTTCAGAAGCAACATACAAAACAGGTTGACAAACACAGTCAGTCACCCCAGGCTTTCCAGTTGCTCCCTGTTTCTCCATGTCCCATCTGTCACTAGTCAGCAGCTACTCAGTCAGAACAAAAGTCAGATTATCGAGCGTTTTAATTACACTCAAGGCATAAGCTAATTAATTATCACTATCAGTCGTTTGGAACACCCCTTTAGATAAAGACACCAAATCTAATTATCTTTTGACCTCTCTCTCCCTTAGTAAGCTCTTCTGCAAGTGTACAGTCAACACACGACATGCATGAACTTGAAAGTCAAATATTAATATTCTGCAAATTTTCAATGTGAAATTCTGCAGCGAATCGTGTTCGCTGGCATTCATTGTATCGCAAAAACACTCAGGGGAAAGACTGAAGCTTTTCCATGCTTGAGATAACTTACCAGCATGGCTCAGAGCTTTGACAGACTCAGCTGGACTAATTCCTCCTCAAGCCACAGAAACAGGGCTCTCCCCACATCCAACAACACAATGCCAAAGTGCATGAATCACTTATTTGTATCAGTATGCCATGGACTGGCCACTTGCTCACCATATGCTGCTTTGTCTCTCCTCCCTGAGTCCCAGCTCCACTCCTTTCCTTATGATTTATCAGCCGCACACCTGGTTAGTCAAATACTGATTTCCCAATTTTCATAAAAGAAAAGACACCCAAAGGGGTTTTTACTGGGTACAGTTTAAAACACCCGCACTCATGGGTTGTGTGTGCGTGCCTGTGATAAGGAATGAGAGTGTGACAGTGAGAAAACAAGTGGTAAAAAAGGAGTGGAAGGATGGATAGTAACAGACTTTTGAACCCTTATATGTACCGGATAATAGCTGAACCTCAAAAGGCCAAAATGAAGGTGTTCATCCTTCTTGTCTCCCAAGCAGATTCTTGGCTTGGTTGCCTCTTCTGAACTGGACATCCAGACCTCCAGATGTTAAAAATCCCAAAGAGATCTAAGGGATGGGAGAAATAATCAAGACAAACAAAGACCAATAAAGGGATGCAATGTAATGACAAATTAATGTGTGTGAGCGTGCGTGCTGCCTGCCCACACATAGAGCACAGGTCTGTCTTCATGTCTACCTTTAAGCAACCAAATTTACTCTGTTTATCTCTGCACTTATACAATCAGGTTAAGTGCTGACAAATATCCTCCTCCTCTTTAGCCCTCTGAAGAAAGACCACATCTGGTCTTGGTTGTTAGACTCATATTAGCTCTTCATGCAAGACTAATCAGAGCCATCCCAGCCAGACTTACAGGATAATGCAGGATCATACTGTTTTGATGGACTGGGAGACAGAGCTCTGCTAACAGTTAATCACGTCTCATTACCTCATGAGGAGACATCCGCAGCACTGTGATATCTGCACTGATATAAACTAAGAGGTTAGATGTGACACTTTTGACACAAAATACACTTGGTGCATGACATTATTATAGCATACTGCAGCAGCATAAGTCAAATGATTACATTGGTCATGAACACGTTAAAAATCCATTTAGGATTTCAACAAGACTGGGTATCCACATTAAGCAAGACGTTATGTAAGTTCCACTGAAGCATTCGGTCCTTTCGTCTCTCTCTCTGTCCTCAGAACCAGCTATCTGTCAGCAGCAGCAGCTCCTGAGGTGCTAAAAGAACGGCGACCATCCAAAATCTATCCTCACCTGACAGACAGACAACAAAAATATATTGTTTTCAAGTAGGTTCCATCATTGGCTGCAGCAGCTCAGTCCATTATGACTTGACTTGGGGGCCGGAGAATGTCCAGTTCGAGCCCAGCATGGACCAGCCGAAACAGAGGCGGACTGATAGCTGGAGCAGTGGCAGTTTCACATGCGGGTCACTGCTGAGGTGCTCTTGAGCAAGGCACCTAACCCCTAACCGTTCGGTTAATTGCTATTATTATTGTATTTATTTATTGATTAATTGATTTTATTTCCACTCCCAGTGAAGCCGGTGGGCGAATCTGTCTCCTGTGAAACCAGAAAGCTCACAGAGCACTGATCAGTCATTACAGAGAGCATCCTGTTGATAAGTGTGGAAAATATAAACAGTGGGTTTATCTGATTTGTGTGATTAAAATACTGGAGATTACCCTTCACCAAGTGTGCCAGGCGTGGCAGAGGTGAAAAAAAAAATAAGAAAGAAGAAGAAAAGGCTACACACAAATAAATAATGTGGGGGTAAAAATTGAATCATATCTGTTCTGTGAGATGGCGTGACAGACGTTAAAACCTCTTTCTGTGTGAATTAGCCTTGAGAGTCTAAATCCATCATGCTAGCAGCTCTGTTGGGCTGTACTTATAGGCACACCGGGCACCATGAATAACTGTAACTAAATTCCATCGCAGTTCAACCAACAGTTTTTGAGCTATTGCATTTTGGACCAAAAGTGATCTATGATTCCCATCCTGCACGCTTTTTTTCCTGTCCCGCCCCAGTCCCGTGATGAATAGTGAAACTGACTCCCATCCCGAGGGGAATCCGAAAACATGTCAGCCTCTAATGTACAGCATCGTGGTAAAAATGACTCTGGCAGAAAAACATCTCATTGGCTGAGCTGAGTGGTCTATTCCAACCCATGACAGGCAACATAACACAATAAACATACACACAATTTCTGGTTATTAAAATTGACAGACTGTTTATCATATCTCTCCGGGTGATAAACACAGAGACGAGTGAGCGGAAAAGATAAAGAGGAAGAGGAAAAAACAATGTAGACAATGCAAGTTATTCACACTGTACAATATTTTCAGCCTCTTTCTTTCCCTTTAACATCAGAGATTATATGAAGATGCTATTTTTTTTATCCAGAGCAGATGGCACAGGTGGCACTTTATTTATATATACCCACTAATATAGAGAAACTCATCTTGAGTGTTTTGAACACTCAAAAGGCCAGGAGGTGTGTCTCCTAGCTGCAGTTTCTAGCTGCAGTGGAAATTGAGACTATTTGATTCTTCCTTAAATAACTCCCCCAACAGCACCCATCCTTTAGATAAAGATTTGATTAAAAAAAGATTTAAAACACTCCAAACTCAGTTAATTAAGAAAGTAGATTGGATACAAACTATATAAGTAGATATATCTGCCTCCAAATTGCTTTTGACCCTCAAAATGAGTTACTTAAATCAGGCTCATGTACTGTATATACTATTAAAATAGATAGGAATGACTGGAATAGAAAGTCTAGTCCTAGATGTATCATGTGACAAAACAGATTCAAATGGCATATGACATTCATCAGAGCAAACTATACTGTACATTCATCAATAAATAAAATATTAGAATTAGCCTCATACTAACTCTAAATTGGAAGCTGGTGGCCTCATAAAAGATTTTTCTTGTAATAGTGTCATTTTGAACTTAGTCATTTTCTTAAGATTTTATCATCATGACAGTTGGGTTAAAAATTATGCCATCAATGTACAGCTCCAGCAAGCTGAGAGTTGCTCTCCAACAGACCCTCAAAGGCTAAAGTATCTCCACAAACATGCTTCTTTTACCCCACTTTGCAGCAGTGTTGCAAAATCCAATTATCCATTGCCACTTATCTCCCACCTGGCACTGCATTCACCAATGCAGACAGTCTGATATATATATATATACAAATAAAAAGATCACTCATGTTTGCCCTGAAGCCAACCACTCTTAGTAAAGATATGCAATATCCGCTGTTAAACGTACATTTGACTTAATATTCAGAAATAAAGATGAAACACACACAGAGAAGGAATCACAAAATTTCATCCCTCATCTCAGCAAAGCAAACAAAGAACAAGGAAGTTCACTTTGCTCACAAAGCACACTTCCTTGTGCTTGTTGCAGCAGTAATAAGCAAATAAAGAAGTACATCCCGTGAATATTAACACCAAATGGACTAAAATAACATATTTATGATTATGATTGGATGATTGAACTTGAATGAATGGATGGATGAATAAATAAATAAATGGATGAATGAATATCATCTGTAAACAGAGTCAGCTGGCTAAAGGTCTATTTCAAAGTTGAAGCCTGTAAAGTAAACACAGCACTGAACATGTTCACATCTTCCATGGACACATTCTACTGAAAGGCAGAAAAATGCTGGTGTCACTTGGTGAGGACGGGGGCATGTCAGCACAGTCACTACACGGGGACCAAAAACTTTGCAAGGAACAAAATCTTGTCACTCAAAATATAACCTCAGGGGAAAAAAAGATTAAACGTGTTCAGTGTTAGTATTAGCATTAGTACCACTGTGCCAGGATCCTGATATGTTTACGATCACACCTCTGTGTTACTGGTTCTGCATCGTGGACTGCCAAGATACTGCCACCACTGGGATGAATGACACAGCATGTAGCGCAGGTGCAAATAATATCTGGGAGGGAAAGTGCCCATAAAGAAAGGCAGAGACAAAAAGAGAGACAGAAGGAAAAACAGAAATAGACTCAGGCACCCGCACACTTGGACACACAGTTGTCTTATCTTTCAGATATCCCTTACAGATTAACTTAAATAAAGTAGAATAATGAAGACGGAAAACAATATTCTGGATAAAGTGTGACAAGACTGAATATCAGAATGACCACTTGCACTGCTGTTGTATGTTCAAGAAGCCTTTTGCCACACACAAAACTGAAATGTCCTTGAGCTTGAAGATTCTTTCTCGACCTTGGAAACAGCAGCTCAGCAAGAAGAATTTCAACACAAGGTCAAGTCTTCACGGTGGCGGTGTCTGGTCTCATTCGTTCCTTACTATATATTGCACTACACTATATACTTTTCTGAGTGTGTAAATTTAACCAGTATATAGGTGCCTTCAAGATTCCACGTTCCATGCTAACAATGTTAGTTGTGTATTATGTAGGGAGTAGTGAATGAGTGAACGAGGGAGTGATTTCAGATGCAGCTGATGTTTCCAACACTTTCAACGACGTCTTGTGGTACTTTGAGATTAAGGGAACGGATCAGTTGTCATGAAAATGTTTGAGCTTGAGTCCCCCGAATCAGCAGACATGGCCTAAACAAGCCCAAACGGCCTCCATCTTCAGCTTTGATGGGTTCTTTGACTGGCGCTCTCTTGGGTTGTCACCAGAACCGCCATCAGGCCACAGTTCAAAGCAGCAACATCCCCTTTGCAAATGGACCAACTTGGTCTCCATGTCTCCACCCACCCTGGCATGGAAATTTGAGTTCAGGCCTCAAAGGCCTTGTCGACAGGGGCTTCAGCCAGACATTCCCAATTCACCCTCACTGCATGTTTGTTATTTCCTGATATGTGTGAAGGCTTTTCCCCACCAACTCACTACCAGGTGGTGATCACTTGACAGCTGAGCTCCTCTCCTCATCTTTTGCTAAGGTATACTAGTACACTCATGAACTACCTGTTAAAGCAAGTTATTTCTTAAGGATAGCATTTAGTCCCTCCACATCATATATGTGCATACAATCAAGGGTTTGACTAGTTCAAAATTGGAAATCATTGATTTCCATACATTGTCCACTTCACCCAGTTTAGCATCTGAACTATTTCTGTGGGAATCGCTTAGTAGTTTATATGGTGTTAATTTAATGTTGAAGTCTATGATTGAATTTAAACATTTCTTTCCCCTTCTTAAACAAACAACTCATGCATAACATATATTCCCCACTACTGTAAGCAGTGAGCCAAGTTTCAAAACCATCAAATTTTAAAGCTGCTAAATTGAACTACTCTCAAACTGTGTGTGTGTGTGTGTGTGTGTGTGTGTACCTTAAATAAACAAAATGCCATAAACAGGCAGGGTGAAATGTTTGTGTTCCTTATTAGAAAGACGAAGGTTTGTGACGTGCTGGCTGCTCACTCTAAATTGGGCTGGGTAAGGAACCAATTAGTGCTGAGAAGAACAGTTAAAATTCTCATCCCCTCCTGTGCCAATCATCATAATACAATTTCAGCTGACAAATTAAATCCAATTTACGGAGACAATTAAAATAACTAAAATCAGAAACGAGGCTTTGCCCCCCCCGCCCCCTTTCTACACTCAGGGCTTCAGTGATAAAATGTGTATATATTTCTTTCCTTTCCGAGAGGAGAAATCAAATGAAGAAACCTTTACTGCAGCCACACTCTGTGATAACAGTCCTTGCACTCACTATCTGCTTACACAGACAGACGAGCGAAAGCAGCCATTGCGAGGAAGACACAGTTGAGAGAATCACAATTGGATCAGAATGGTTGCACTGGTGATGAGCAGCCACAGGTCAAGGTAACTGAACAATTCCAATAGCAAAGTAACTGTCTGTCTGCCTACTCTGAAGCTTATTTACACCATACAAAGGATCTCTATAAGAGACATAGTGAATCGTGTGCGTGCGTGCGTGCGTGCGTGCGTGCGTGCGTGCGTGCGTGCGTGAAGGGGACAGATCACATGTGACAATGAAAGGCAAGTGTTCAGGACTGATAATGAGAGTAATCGATAAAAGTCTGAATGCTGCTGTGGATGGTGAATATCCACAGTAAGATAAATGATCACATTCATTCTGAAAGGACTATACTACATATAAATAAAGTTTACTTACTTACAAGACAGCTAAACAGACCAAGTGAATATGTCTCTTGAGCCACTTGTACTAGAGCAATTAAACCTTTATAAACGTGCAACTGTGGCTTGTATTATTTTTATTTTTAGCCACACTCACAGCATGGCTCTGTGCAATATTGGTCTGGATGGATTCCCATGAAATGCACAGATTTCCATGATGCTAAGAGAATGAGTCCAATTGGCTAAGGAGACTTTTCTAGCACCATCAGCAGGTCAAAGGTTCCACTTATCCAGTGAAATACCTCAACAATTAATTAACTGGATTAGCTTAACATTTAGTAACAATATGAATGGGTCCCAGACAATGCAATCAACCGACTGGATATTGACTGACTTTTTCAACATTCCCACAATGAGGGTGACATTTCTTTTTTTTTTCGTGAAAGGTCTCACAACTATTGGTTGGATTGAAATTTAAAATCAGCATTGGTTTCCCCTTCAGGATGAATTTTAACAACTTTGGCGATGATCCTCTGACTTTTCCTCTAGCACCACCATCAGGACAAAATTAAATTCTGCCCAACACGTTTTGGAGTTAATACCTGCAAAACTAACGACATTCCCAACAGCCTCAGCTGTACATTGAGTTTAGCGCTAGTCTAGATAGCATTTATTAGTATGCTCAAACTAAGATGGTGAAAAAGAAAGTGCTAACATGCTGATGTGACTATTAAACTCAAAGCATGGCTCTGCCTGGGTACAGCCTCATAGAGCTGCCAGCATGGATGTAGACTCTTGTGCCTCTGCTTTTTGCTACAGCTCACATGAAATTTATCTTCCACTTTAATCATCATCACTGTCCTAAACATTGAGGCTTTGAGAGCCTCTTCCTTTCTATTTCCATTCTGACATTGATGAATGCATAAGTTACACTATACTGGATTTTTATTGAATTAAAAAGAAAACAAGCAGACAAAATTTGAATACATCTCCGCCTGCCGCTGCTGTATTCCCACTGGTCAAAGTAGGACGAGGCTCTACTTGTTGATAATGCAAACTAAGTCCTTCTTTGGCTTGAAGTTTCTTTTGAAACCAAAGGGGAAAATTTGCAAATTTGATACTGGACTAAATATGACCAAAAATTACCTCTTGCAGAAATAAATGGAGATGACTAGAATACAAATTTGGCAGTTGGCACTACTTCATGTCGGTCCTAATCTACGGAGCCAAAGGGATTACAGGGCAGCAATGTCCCGACGTTTTAACCTGACATTTTCACTGACACTCTCTCTCCCCTGTCTGGCTGTAGGCAAGGCCTCATTCCTCATCTGTCAGTGGGAGTGGATAGAGACAGACCCACTGACTGACTGACTGACTGACAGACAGACAGACTAAGCTAGCAGCTACAGTTGTCTGGGAACACTGAGTCCAATGATGGCAACACATTCTTATCATAGCCACAGAATGTTCTCGGAGTGGTACATCACATAACGTCCCTGAAAAGGACCCATGGGTACAAAATATTGAAACTTCTCCCTGCCTCTTTAAAAAACATATTAGTATTGTAGAGCTGCAGAGTCTTATTTTTCATAACCATAAATCCCTCCACAAGTACAAATATTGAAAAAGGAGCAGCTTTGGGCAGCTGGGTTAAAAACTAAAATGTCTGAGTGATTGCTTGGTAGAAACACTAACATACAGCTTTTGTCACAGTACATGACATGTCATTTTACCATTTTTTGTGCAGAATGGCACAAACAAAAAGAGGTCCTTTGGATCTCAAACTATCTGCAGTTGTGAAGATGACAGATTTCAGGTGGTAAACTTTATTTACTTTAGCTTTTTTCACCTTATTCCAGATGCAGACATGCCTAAAGACATGTTTATTCATCATACCGGGGCAGGCGCTTGGAAGTAGTTTAGGCATTTAGCATGCAAGTGCTTCATTCTTCTTATTCTAAATGCATTTAAGGGAGGACCTGGCAAAATAGAGAGATGAGAGATGAAGTGGGATTGATGGCACATTCTGCTGGTTTTATTAAGGTTCATCCAATTTGCAAGGGTCAGTTTTGTATGGAAAATTACCTTCCTTGAAACCAGGTGCTGATGTGCACATGGACTGTGTGTTAATGGAAGGTTGTGATGGGGAAAAGAGAGAATTAAATTTAACTTTGTTCCAGGGAAATCTCAATGTGTGGTAAAGGAGGCTGCATTGAAGTAGTTCACTAACAAATTGTAACAAATTCATAGATAGGAGAGGGTGCGGGAAAAATAACTGAACACATTATCTGACCACAGTATTAAAACAAACCAGGAATGGACCACAATGGAGTTGTGGCTGTGTGGTTTATTAAACTGCTGACACATTATGGCAATTACATTGTTTTGATAAAACGTTTAGGTTGTGGTGGCTTATCTTTTCATTTGTGTGTCTCAGTATGTCACTCAATCTTTCTATTACTTCGTTAGGTTTGTTTATTAATTATTACTGCATTAGTTACTGCATTTTTGGACTACGCTTTGTATGCTATTATTTTTATTAAGTTTAATTTAATTGCATGACTACTAGTATTTTAGCATGACATGATTTTAATTTATTTTTTGAATGTGCTAGTCCTCCACCACTGAAACTTGTAAAGAAATAGTTCGGATTTTTAAAAATACCGGAAGTACTCAAATTATTGATGCAACAGAGATATCCCAGCTATGTTGTTTGCTTGCCACACTCAGACTACGTATTACAGTCCTGATGAACATTTCAGTCACTATATTATAATATCAGAAAGTGGCAACACTACTAAACAGCACTCCAGTCCCTGAGCATTATCTTTGAATTAACATGGATTGTATTGACTTTAATCAGCCCCTCACCATATACCAGACAGTGATAACTCACTAAGGAGCTTGCTTTCCCTCCAGTGATTTTGTACTTTCAGCATTCATCCTCTAATTGCTTTTATGAATGCTTGAGTGAGTGGAATGTCAAGGTTGCCATTGCTAACTCTGACATAATGGTACTGGATTATCATTAGGATATGGCATAAGGACATAGATAAAAAATCTGGCATTATTCTGATTGGCACTTCCTCACATTGACTAGCCAGTGAGTGAGAGACAGAATAAGCTAAACTCAAAGGAACTAAATTAAAATACATCTGCAGACTTCTGCCAACTGATCAAAGCATCTACTACAAAGCAGTCCATGATAACTGATACCAATCAACTTCGCACAATCAAGAAGAAGAAGGTAGCTTAATGATCCGCATATAATGACAAAGATAAGCAAGAGGGACAGACAGCAGCAGTCAGCCATCCAAATCACAAGGCAAAACTGTCAGCCCAAATTCATATTCAGAAACCTCCGTAGGCCAGACACACGCACACACTCACTCACAAAGCTTCATCAAGGCAGATTTGATTGCAGGACTATTGAGCGAGGGACGTTTGCACAGACGTGTGGAGTTCAGATCAACCGTGACAATGACTTGTGCTCAGCGTATTGAGCTGATGTGATGAGACTTTAGCTCTGAAGTTACACAAGTGGACACAGATGTTTCGAGTGACTGATGAAGCATCAATCTCTTTTTCTTCTGGGATAACTCTGAAGCCTGCAAGTTACAGCACAACACAAATAAACTAGCAAACACTAGTGTAAGTGGTCGCCTATTCTAAGACATATTGATTGTATAGCCACAGTATACAGATTGATCAAGTCATAGAGCAACATAAACTCAGAATGTTTATTTGCTGGATTAGAGGCTTTAAATGGCAACCACTAATCAAACATGTCAAGGCAACCAGCCTGAACTCTGACCCCCGAGGAAATCATTGGAGATTAGTGTCACTCAGTAACCGATTCGAGTCTGCCAGTGGAGTGCGATAAAATCTCCATAACCTGCAGTCAGAACGGGTCCCTCTGTGACTCTGACAGAGGAGCAGACATATTTTATTCCTATTGTGACTCTATGCAAGAAACTGCAAGATTGTTGCCTTTCTGATTTACAGCAATCAGCCATGGCAGGTATTCTGAGCCAACGGCTACACGATGAAAGAAACCCAAACTGAGAAACTATGCTGGCTTGTTTGAGTCAATACCGCTTGGTATTTTCATAACTGAATTTTGAGGATTTACTGTGAACTACACTAGCTTATGTAAGGTTTGTTGGTGCCTTGAGCCACATTTAATGCAAACAGACAATAAAAAGCAGTTTGTATTTTTTTTTATCTATTATTAGATGACAAATGTATTCAAAATTACACGTTTCTAATGGGCTATCTACGCTTGACAGTGCTTAATTGGTCCATTCAGGGGGGAGGGGGATGATGTGTGTGCCTGTAGTTAATTGTAACCCAAGTTTTAATTATGACTGGGTGCACACATGGGTTTCCCTTGGCAATATCTGGGTCATTTTAGAAGACAAGAAACGACCCCATTTGCCAGCAGGCCATTCACACACCGCATTTGCCCTCATTCAACTGTGTTGCCATCAAAGCCAACCAAAGCCATCTGCCACCCTGCAACGTGCAGTGCCCAGGTAGGGCAGAATTGGTGCAGGCTTATCATTTATTCCCAGACCGTGAGGGAACCTCTGTTTCAATATTTTTCATTTCTGCAACCTTTTTGTGCACTGTGTCAAATATAATATATATATATATTTCTTTCTTTTATTTACAATGACAGTTTGGCCAAAAGTGCCATGTTTCGCAAAGGAGCGGTACACTGGGTGAGCAGTGTTTGTCACATTTCTATGCAAAACTGAACCTCAGGACATAATGAACAGGATGACTTCTGCATCCATGTGTGCTATCAGGCAGCAGCTCCTGTCTTGAATTTAAAACACTTCTAACACCACATTGGCTACAGAATGTTAGTCTCAAATTCAAATTAGCTTTATTGGCATGAATGTATAGCAACAATATAGCCAAAGCTACATATAAAGTACATAAGGAAAATTAATTTCATTAGATATAATAAAACAAAAGGAAATAAAACAGCAAAAGTTGTGTTTGTGTGTGTTAATACAAAATAAAATAATAACAATAAAACAAATATATAAAATATAAAAATAATAAAAAAAGTAAATAAGTACAACAATAAGTGTGTGTCTGTGTGTGTTAAAAAATGAAAATAATATATTAAATTAAAATAAATAGATAAAACCGTAAACGTGTGTGTGTATATTAATAGACAAAAAAAAAGAATGAATTAGTTAAAGACAAAAAAGTATCAGTATCAAATGTAAGATTTAAAAACACAACAATTACTAAAATATCACAATCAATATAATAAGTTGATAATTAGAGCAATTATTTTCACTGGTTGTTCATGGCATGATGAGATATATTTTGCAGCAATTATTTGACATTTGGGCATTTCTCCCAGTAAATAGGGGATTTTCTGTGTCTCACAGTGTTGGTCTTCCCCCCTCTTCTATTTTTTGCTATCAAGCTTGATAGATTGGACCTTGATACTTTAAGATCTGTATCAGTTTGCTACATCTTTGATTTCTATCAATGAATAGGGGTTTTCGTAAGAAAGGAGGTATTTGCAGAAGCCTCGGTTTACTGGCCAGATTATTACGGTATGAGCTATCAGAATATGGCCTGGGAGGCAGGACAGGGGGTAACAGAGACGATGGGAAGCTTGGTCTGAATGCACATCATGGGTAACAAAGAATATTTTCAGTTTGTGCTTTCTTTGGACATTTATACTTATTGTAGAGATAAACTAATTAAGTTAAGAAATCAATTAGTAGATCGACAGAAAATTATTTAATCAAATGGCATGAAGTAAGTGGTTGAACCTTCTTAAGTGTGAATATTCGCTCATTTTCTTAGTCTTCTATCATAGTTCTTTTTTGAATATGCTAATCTTAGATGCGTTCAACCACTAAACCTTGTGAAGGGATCGTCCAGTTATGTTTGTTGCTTGCCACTCTTTTATACTATGCATCATAGTCCTGAATGAACATTTCAGTCCCTATTAATCACTGCCACAAATGCTGAGCAGCACTCAAGTCCATGAGCATCATCCTTGATTTAACATGGATTGTATTGACTTTAATCATCCTCTCACCATCTGCCTGACAGTGATAACTCACTACGGAGCTTGCTTATCCTCCAGTGATTTTGTACTTTCAGCAATTTTCATTCTAGTAATTTTCCAGTACTCTATAATCGTCAGGTTACTTGATAATGAAAATAACTGTTAATTGCGGCTCTCATTAAGTGCAGCTACGTTGCCATTTATTAAAATAAATAAATAAGAACATCACAGTACCACATGCATCACTGCAACACTATAGTTGGACTAGAATCCAAACTAAGTAATTCTGTCCAAAATACTGTTACCTTTGCAAAGACAAAAGCCAACACTATGATTTTAGCTTTGGTAGGAAGTTAAGCATGGATGATTTTGTGCTCAAAATAAGTTAAAACCAGCAGGGATGAACAAATACTTTAGAGAATGAACAATAGCTGATCAAAGAAAAAAAAGAAATCACACTCACACAGTGCATAGTTATAGAAAACCTGTGAATCTAATTTGGACGGAAATTACACGAACTGCCTTTAATGTAGCTTGTTATTATTTTCTCTGTAATCTATTTAATTTAAATTTAATGGTGATATTATTATTATTATTACAACTTGTATTATTTAACTTTGAGTAAAAAACGTAGGTTAGTGGGAGGAGTTGGTGAGCGAGTTTGTGTGTGTATCTAATGTATGTATTGTATGTTATGTAATGTTTTTGCTTATGTTTTGTATTTTGTATTCTGTATTTGTGTTTATAGGACCCTCTTGAAAATGAGATGATGCATCTCAAGAAGCTATCCATAAATAATAAATTAAAATTAATGAGTATGACCTTGCCAACAAACATGAGGTATCCAATGTTTTAGCAATTTGAATCTCCATACTGGTTAAATGAAAAGCTAAAGGAAACTTTTCAGGCATTCTGTAACATGCCTGATGCGGAAAAACAAAAACAGAAACCAGACACAGTCACTACATGTTGTGTATGGATTATTTATTGGTGGATGAGCAACTTACTTGAATGCTATGCAATATTATGCATTTGTCAGACCAATAATAAGTAAGATTTCTCACACTGCACTTCAGCTAAAAGTAGTTTGAGCAGTTAAATATGTTAAAAAAAAACATTACTTATGTACTGGATTCCTTCTTCAGCATGTATACACACACACACACACACACACACACTAAGGATAACAGCTGAGCAGGCAGATGTCCAGACAGCTGTGGATACAAAAACAGTTTTCACGACTCTTTCTTTTAAACCAAGCCAGGCTTGAGACTCCGGATTAAAGTCTTTAGAAATTGAATGCACTGATGATTAAGAATAATATTGATATTCATCTCTCTTGGCTTGAGGTTAGTCTCCCTATTTCTGTGCAAAGACAGCAATCAAATTAATGTAAAATTCCTAATAATTCCTGCCAATAAACAAGTGCTTCTCAAACAAGATTCTTTGAAATGCACATAATTCTACTTGGCTGGAAAATGGGTCATTTCCCACAACTGCTGGAGCTTACCTTTGAGTGAGCCAATTTGCCAGTTTCAATTATTAAAAGGCAACACCTGTCTCCTTCCAAATTTCAGTGGCTCAGATCACTGTGCGAACAGCCCTGCAGAGACAAAATCCACTGTGTCGGAAAGAAACAGCCATCGAAATAAAGTAAGATGTTGGGGTGATACAGAATTCAAAGAGGAGCGATGCAAACAGACCTCTTCTGCTGGGATATCTAGTCACTCTTCAGCCTCCCTCTATCCCTTTTCCTTACTAAACCCTTATTGAGTAATTGGCTTTCTCTTGGCATAGAGTTGTTCAATCTAAATGGTAATCTGGAAGTACCTCCTGTCGTCACTGGTGGTAATGCTTGTTTACTGGAAGACAGTTACTCTATACGAAAATTAGAGTTGTAATGAGAAGGCAGGGGTCTGACTGGTACATGCCAAAACGGGAGAATCTGGTCTAGAGCACTTCATGTCATAAAGTACATACTGCCTGTGGATTGGATGTTGTGATCCTACCAAAAAAAGGAAATACAGTCCAAATTAAATATTTTCCGTTTATCACTGAAACCCTTTTTGAGAGTGTGTGCTCTCTCTCCTTGTTTATCTGTGTTTTCCCCAGGTGCTCTGGTTTCATCTCACATTCAAAACACATGCATAGTAGGTGTGTGTTGGAGTCTCTTAAGTGTCCACAGCTATACATTTTCATTCTCTCTGTATTAGCTCTGATGAATGTGACCTGTCCAAGTGCTTCCCTGCCTTACCCCAAATAGATACTGGGATGAGACCCAGCCACCTTAAACTTAAATAGAACTAATGGAGTGAAGAAAGACAATAAATCTATGTGTTGGGAGAACAAATAACAAGAGCAAGACGATTTCTCTGCAGATTTTGGATTCTGTATGGTACACCATCACCAAAACTGCTGGATAAACACCTTCCTTTTGTAGTTTCAATGCTGATATAACTTTCTGTTGAGAATATATATAGTCTAAATTCCATCTGTCATTTTAATATTAAAGTACTGAAGTCAAAGGTACGGGCATCTGAGAAGATAACATTCTGTCATGTCCTCTGCTTTATTTTTTCTTGTTTTCTGACCTTGCAAGGTCTGAGCATTTCACAATATTTTTTTTTATCTTTGCTTTTGGATGGCATGACAGCACAGAAAGCACAGAAAGGGAGCAACATGATTTCAGGGTCCATTTTTGCAATGCCTTCTAAGATTGTGATTTGGTTCTCTGGTCAATTTAAGTAACTAAGTAAATGCCAGTTAAATCACACTGCAGAGCCTGAAAAGGATTAAGAGAGTTGCATGCAAGCATTAGAGGAAATTATTTTTATCACATAGAAAATGGTTGTCGCAGGTACTTAATCTGCCACAATCACAACAGGATTTCATGGCCACAAATCGGGTAAAAAAAGGCAGAAAGCTTATTGCTTTTACTTAAGGGATTAATAAGGCTGTGTTCAGTTACAATACATGTAACAATGCCACTGCTGCCAAAACTGTTAGTGAAGTGAGTAAGATGCTAATAATGGTTGCATAAACTTGCAATCCCTCATAATAATCCAGTTTACATAGCTATGCAGATAGACTTGATTTATTTTTATTCCAAAGGTAAATGGTTTCAGACTCCCCCAATCTTAATTTAACAGAAACATCTGATGGTTTGCATGAATGGGCAGAGAAATGGCTTGTGTGATGTCAGAAAATTTGTATGGTTGTAGGTGCAGCACTTCTCAATTTAGGTGTTGTCCTCAAGACTTTAATCAAGAAATTTAATCAACTGTAGGGGAAGTATTTCTGACAGACTCAAGAAGCTGTGAATGCCAGATAGTAGGAACAATAATACATTAAGGGCAGTACTGCTTATTGGCCTGACGAATAAAAATGTACGGAAGAATAGGTTATTTTCTCAGCAAATTCTGCGTGTATCTAAAAGATTTATGCTTCTCTAAATATGAGCAACAAAAGCCGAGGTTAAGTAATTGTTCTTCCAGTATTTCATGTGTCCCTATATCCCATAAGCAACTTTGTGACTTTCAACTGAAAAACTTCCCTTATTATAAATGCATGACCAATACTTAGCCTGTGTCTCACCATAAGAAGTCTTCATATGCTGCACAGCAGCAGGCTTCAAGTGATTTCCTGACAGGACAGTGAAACTGAGATAGAAAGGGACTGAACAAAGAAAACAACTTTGGAAAGAGTGTCTGGGGATGACGGCATTGAGGAAAAATAGACCATTGTTGAAGTTTAATCTCAGAAGGACGAGTGCCCATAAACTCACATACAGCACACATTTTGTACTAGAGAGGATGAAATCTATCATTTCTTCCATCACCAAATATGTCCTTTTATATTGAAACACTAGAAGCATGTTTGGTCCCAGCACTCTAAATTAACAAAATTAATAAATTTATGAGAACGCAAAACAGGCAAGCAAGAAAGTGTTGAAATAAAATCAATAAATGGCAATTACTGAATCGTAACACAGAATCCTTTGTGTAAAACAGTCACAGATTAAGGCAGACAAGAGCTCCCAAACTGAAACCAGAGGCAGTAACAAAAAGGAGTCATATTTAATTCAGGACACTTGGCCTCAGGTATGAGCAAATTCACAGCTGCACTCTCCCCCCATTTTTTCCCCTCTTGTCATCTTTTATTGATTCACAACTCAGATTACATTTCCATGATATATTTGTGCAGAGGCATTAACTCACAAACAACAAGTATCTGAGGCAATATTCTGAATGATCCAGCCACATGCCTCTATATCCGTAATCATTTTACAATGCCCTCTGTGCATACCCAGCTGTCTGCCAACCTAAAGCCATCTGCCCATGCTTAATTCCTAGATTCCTTATTGTTGGCTACACATACCGTATATAACCAGAATGTCTTTGAATAATTCAGACCTGAACGCTATACATTAAAGACTATGACAAATATGGCTAGGTCCATAAGTCACGGCATACATTTTGCTCATGTGTCATAAGGTCAGATCAGTTCATATTATTTTTATGTCGCTGACTGGCTTTTTTTGTATTGGGTTGAATGACACCAATGAACTTGTGATCCGCAATAAGGCATGCATGATATCCTTCTTTTGCAGAAAGGCGCATAGATTTACATTCACGTCTGTACAGCTCTGCGCATTTTGTATAAATAAAAGACTAAAAGTTACTGTAGAATAAAGCAGTAGCTTCGACCTCGGGAGAAATATACTTTAGGCATGTCGCCATACAGTGACATCTCCTCTGCAGTACAACGTTGCTCATACTCTGTTATGGTATAAAACTTCAAAGCCAATTTTAAAACAGCACACTGTCTTGTTTACTGCCGGTATGTTTATCGATTTACGACATTTATGGTTTGCACAACCTTCATCAGGTTACAAAAATTTTAACTGTAATACTACATGCCATTACTACTTGCTTAGCCAGGATTTTTATAGGTTTGAACTTTCAAGTCAGCACTTACCAGTATGGAAAGGAAATGACTTTCCCTTGTGCATGTGAAATAAATCTCAGAAAAGTATGTGTAAGTGTTTAATATCAGTATGTCTGGCTGGGAGTAGGAGTTGTGAAGGTTGTGCGGGAAGCGGCGGTGGTTAACTTAGCCACCGTGATGAGGTAGCTGCATTGTCTTGCTCACATGGCAGCAGATATCACATAAGAACCTGATTGCCCAAGCTGCAATGCCAGTTCAAAACATGCCAGTTTATGTGCATTATTTTCCTCTTAGACATTAGGGACCTGATCTGTGTCACGTAGTGCTACTGTTTTGTTACTACTGTTCATAGTTTGAGCACACAGTTTGAATTCCGCCACTGAGTTATGCTCCACAACCTAAACTACATCCAGACCTTCTGGCATCAGCATTACTCAACCACATGATGGAAAGATCTTGCAAGCAAGAGCAAGAAACTTGGCAGTTACAAACGAACATCCATCTTATCTAGAACATCTTTCGATCAAGCGGATGCGGTAATTATCCACAAGATAGTCAGTATATTTAATTTGGGTTTTTTGGGAGAGTTGGATCCCCTGCTACAAGTACATGGTGTTCTAGTAAATTAACTGGTGGAAGGCTACTTTTGAAATCTCCTGCAGATCTGTGGTGTGAGAGAACTGCAAAGAGGGGTTGGATGTCTGTGGGTTTGATGTTATGACAGTATGATTGATTTTCATACACACTAGAATGGTATAACATTCCAAATGAAATAGGCTTTTGATGAGAGGTTTTTCCCCATTCCCTTGACCTCTGGACAAAAGCTGATATGGCAACTGGTCAACTAGTTTCTAGTAGCTCTGGAGCTGACAGCTACGATCGTGGAACATGGTCTTTTAGGTGCTCTCATTTATAGATAATAGCAGTATTAAGAAAAATACTTTTTGGTGCTATATACAACCGTCCTTATATGTGTTTGTATTTGTGATATCTTGTTTCCCTACCCTGTTATACGCACAATACTCAACCAGGAAACATTAGACGAGTCCAAATAATATGAAAGGTAATTGGGATTTAAACCTCAGATATTAGTAACCTAATTCATTCTGCATAGTTGTTCCAATAGCTTGGGAACCACAGAAACACAAATATACAGTCCATCTACAAGGCTATATGAAATAATTTTGAACTACAGTGTGTGGCTTCATTAACATCGCAACTGATGAAAGTGACGAGTGTGATCGTTTCTGTGACTGAGACTTCACAAAAAATAGCAATATATGATGTTGTTGCTAATCGAGTGAAAGAAAATATTAAATAGTTACGTCTCATAAATAGTTACGTCTCATAAGAATATTAGTGTAATTAAATTGTGATGCGTCAAACTACGTCGAGCAAACACACAATCCAGTCACACTCCAGTCAAATAAAGGACAGTGAAAAGAAGCCAGGATTGTCAGAATTTCTGTTGAACAAATAATTTTGAAATGGTATTCAAAATGACAGGTCACGTAAGATGACTCCTCCCGAGGCTTGGTTTTCTAATTCAGTACAGAACCTGATGAAATGTATTTTCTAAATCACCTACCATCCCACAGGAAAGGGGGGAGCACTTTCCAGCTCTAAAAAGTAACCTGAATGTTGTTCTGTGTGGAGTGACAACATCATTGGGATCAACACTAAACAATAACAATCACTGTGCAAATGTTTTTTTAGCCCCTGAACTAATCAACAGTCTAACTTCCCTAGTTATTATTTATTAAGATCCCAAACTCAAATATTCTGCTTCATGAGTACTGTGTGGTTATGTTTTGATCATAAGAGATTGACACTGGTCTAGCAACATAAGCCAACGTCACACAAACTGTAATTGGATTCTGTCTCAAATGAGACTAAACACTGATTGGTGCATGGACATGTGACATTGTTACCTAACTTAGTCCTGCCCACTTTAAAACAGTAAGAAAAGTACAGACATGGAAATCTCTAATGAGGAATAATAAAAGCTGTTTAAACTTTGGCAGAAAAGTGTTCATTTATACAGGACCCCATCAGCCATAACACAAAGCTAATTGAGATGGGGCCTTTAAATTATCTCTCATCAGTGATGTCTGTCACAGATTTTAGATTAACGATTTAATCAAACATTGCTCAGCCCTAATGGTGACAATTTAAACATCCATAGCTCTTTCAGTGATTAAAGCACAGTAAATGAGTGCCCTAATTTTAACTAATTCACACAAAGGCAATTTTACATCCTATAAAACCGGATTATAGCCTGACCAAATTACTGCATTAGCCACTCAACATACAATATGAACTACATCTTGGGAGTTCTGTATCTTTGACTTGAAAACATTTGTATCCTGTCCTTCAATGAGTTATAAGCACATGATTCCAAGTCATAACTCCAAAGCAATGCATATCATCAGCAGACTTGTGTAAGCCCGATTTTCGACCTTTGTATAATGAGGACAATATCGGTAGGTGGCCCTCCCACACTTGTCATCCTACTGTTAAGCTCTGTGCACACATGCACCTGAGTTTTTTTACAGTTTAACAACACTCGCCATGCTCTTCAGCCAATGTTATACCGTTATACCCGGGGATTCCCCAAAGACTTTCTTGTCCATCTGGGACAACGGTCAATCATGCAATTCAGCTCAATGATCCACATAGATGGCACTGAGAGACCTGCTGGCATGCTACATAGTGGCTGATAATGAGAAGGGATACTAGCTAAAGATGAGGGATGAGAGGAGAGCAGAAGGGGAGGGGGGATAAGAATCCAGAAGCCAGGACAGGAGGAGGGGAAGTATCCTGGAGAGATGAGCACAACAGACAAGAAACGGGGAAGAGAGCAAAAAGAACAAATGCCAGAGGGAGAGTGTTTATCTGGGTGTCACACAGGGGAAAGGGAAGGGAGGCTGTGATTAGAAAGACAAATAACTTCATTCACAAAACATGAGCTTTACAGAGACACATCCAGCCAGAAAGGTGTAGTGGAATTGAATTTGTATTGCCAGCTTTGACTGCTTGACATAATAATGTATAAAACAGTGAACTGTCACATTACTCAGAATACATTTGTTGTACATTCAAGCAACCACTTAAATGAGAAACATCGTGCCCACAGATTCTCTGTATCTGAACATGAATCTCTGGTCCTCATTCATTAGTTAGTTAATTTAGTCTAATTAGTCTAATATAATTTAGAAATACTTGTGCATAAATAAAGTACACTTCAAGAGAAAATCACTCAAAATTCACTTCAAATATAGTACAAAGACAAAAAAATCAAGACGGCATCTGTGTGATGGCATTATCTAAGGAGGTTTTAGATCTCTCAGATGTCTTTTCATCCCAGTTGATCCTCATATTGCTTACGGAAACAGTCTCCCACAGGAAAGAATTCCCAGGAACGCTCCTGGTACATTTTCCACACATAGGATTCCTGGCAAAGACAACACAGTGTGGTAATACATCCTGAAGTCAAACTATGCCAACTGCCAGACTTACCCATTCTTTAAATGTGAGCTCATTAGATCAGTAAAATAACAATCTAAGCAGTTTCCAAAAACTGTACATTTTAAGTTATTCTAACATTTGTCTGGCTTGATGGGAGAAACATTTTCCACAATCTACATAGTAGCTCCCTCTTTAATCTACACCTGAGTAAAATACCACATTGGAAGAATATACCTAGTATATCTAGAGATGAGTCCCAGGACAAAACTCAATTTGAAAAGAGCACCCAATTGTCCAAAACTGATTTAAATTATTTTTTAATATTTCCTTCCTTTTATCAGTTCTGCAGCGTTCCATTTAAAATGCATTCTGTGCCACAAAGACTTAACATATATTGTGTGAGACATAAGAGAGAAAGAGGAAATATACTCTATAAATACAGTGAAACTGAAAATGTTTTCGCTGATTAAAAGCACTCCTCTTTGCTCCTCAATTAAAATATGTTATAGAGAAAAGATATGAAGACAAGTGAATTAAAATACTTGCCAACTTTCAATTTGAAACCCCCCACTTTTACTCATTTTTCTGAGTAAAAAGAGAAATTTTAATCAAGGGGTTTGCCTGGCATGTACGTATATTATATTATCATAAAATGTGTGTGTCGGGACTGATAGGACTTTTGAGAGACGGTGTGAAAACATATTCTGTCTTACTTGAAAAGGTTACACTACAGCTTTGTCAATGCCATGGAATTAAAAGGTCACTGAGACATGGAGGAATTGTTGTGGAAGGATATATTAAGGAATATGAAATTTGGCAGAGCGTAATATTGTTTAAGAGCTTTTAAAGTCCACATCTTGTGCTTCCTTTGATTGGATCATGCAATAAAATAGAAGGGGGAGATATCATACCTGCCCCGTGTGTTCAGTTTCATCCTTGTTAATAAGGTACATGAGAAAAAATCTGTAAGGACAAAGAAGAGGGATTCACATCACATGCCTCCCACACACGGATTCGATATAGAGGGATAAATATTCGGGTAGAAAGTTAAAACATTAAAGTAAAAGCCTGTGCACAAGTCCTAGGAGTGTGGTGATAATGGGAACGGTTGTTAGGTATTTCAGGTGGAGCTACAAATACTGAAAGCTACTGATCATTTATCCAAGATGGGTTACAATCACAACAGCCAGGAGTACTAACGAATCAAGTGGTATCGATCACCCTGATAACAAACCCACAGGGGTTAAATAACGGCGATTCCCTGCCATTTGCCCATGACTTTAACTCACCTTGGATAACTATGACCTTAATGACTGTGAAGATTCTCACTACTATCATTCACTTTATTGAATGGTGATGTTCTAGTCTGTAGAGCTTTATCATGTAAGCTTAAATTGTTGCATGAATGACATGAACATTACATAAACATGAGCAGTGTCCAATGCAGTTTTACTAGCCTCGTATAGTTTCACTGGCGTGGTGTTCTGTATTTTTCCTGTTTCAGTCTTACTTTGGCTTGTTATGTTGTTGTGTTTGTTAGTTGTTGATTCACTCCTTGCGCCTGTGTTTTATTTCTGTGTTCTCGTTTAGGGTTTGTATGTTAGTTATGCATGCGTTCCGTTATATTCTGTTAATTTAGTCCTGGTCTGTTGTCGCAAGATTTACTTCCAGTTTAATAGTGAAATCGTCTGTGTCTAGTGTCTATGTCCAGCTAGGTTTCCTGTTTGGTCTGATTAGTCCTATGTGTCTCATCTGTGTTCAATAAACCTGCCCTCTCTGTTGCTCTATATATGTTTGCTCGTTCCCTTTGTTCTTGTTGGATCATTGTAGCTTGTTGTGCTTTGTCTTCTATGTCAAGTGTATTCCTGCTTGTAACCTTGTGTTTTTTGGATTTTTATTGCACTCTGCCATCAATGGGTATATTTGTACTTAGCCAACCACTGCAAGTGTGCTCACAATAAGTTAAATAAATCTAAGAACTGAACCTGCTCTGCTCCAGTGTCCTGCGTTTGGGCCCTCAAACTATCTATACACAAGATTAACCCTGACTCTTGGCAGGAATTTTGGCCCACACACCTTGGAGAACTACCCACAGTTCTTCTTTGGATTTAGTATGTATTATGTTTGGGGTCGTTAACATGTTACAGAATAAATTTGAATGAGATGCCTCCCTGATGGTATTGCATAATGAAGAAGTATCTGCCTGTACTTCTCAGCAATGAAGAGATCATTAATTCTGACCAAATCCCCAACTCTGTTAGTAGGAATGCAGCCCCAAACTTGCAAGGAACCACCACCATGCTTCACTGTTGCCTGCAGACACACGTTCTTGTACTGCTCTCCAGTCTTCTGGTAAAAGGTTTCTTTGGCCGAACAATGCGTCTACGGTCCTCAGTGCTGCCAGTTTCTTTGTGCTTCTTCAAAAGGGCTTGGACAGCACATCTGGGAACCCCTGTCTGTCTTGAAAGTTGTGCTGTGCTCAATCTTGCCATGGTGTATGACTTTTGACAGCTGTTCCTCACCTAGTTGTGTTCCTCCTACACAGCTGTTTCTGTTTCAGTTGATGATAATGTTTGAACCTAAATATTGGATTTATGCTCACTAGCACCTGTTTGGTGTAACTGTTTAATCATACACCTGACGATATGCCTACAAAATCCATGTCAATTTGTGCAATTATATCTAGAAGAATTGATGCTGTTTTGAAGGCCAACTGGTCACACCATATTTTCAGTCTTTGTATTATATAAATTGATATAATCTAATCAAAATTAAAAGCATTTTTCCCACACCTGCCTAAAAACTTTGCACAATAATGTAAGTTTCTCCATAATTGAATAGCTTATGATAACATTTCATCAACATTAAACGGGCTTGATGACGGGATGTCTGCCATCTGTTTAGCTAGTATACACAGGTTTCTACTTTTGTTGTGCGTATCAAGAGCATGTTTTTGATAATTGTCAGTTCCTCTAAAAAACAACTCTCCTTGATTGGCCTTTGCAGGGAATTGCCAGCAAACTGTAATAAACTTACCAGAGAGGCTGTTTTTCACCCAGGAGTATTGTTGCTTTCAAGAAGCCCTTGTTTCTTTTTGTTGTCATGTTTCTTTTTTTCACTTTACAATTACTTTACACTGAACCTAATGTAACCAGAGGGGAGTGTAATATGTTCTGTGGAGTATGTTGAATTGAATTTGCCAATGTTTTGTGGACACTAATACAGTCTGTGCCTGATCCAGCAGATGATTGCAGTCCTCCTCGGCATTTTTCTTTCAAGTTTCAAGGACGTTTTTTTATAGAGAGGTAATTTGCCATTAATGATACCATATATAGAGGATGTTAATCCTCTAGTTGTTGTAAATAACCTATAACCTATAGTTTCAAAAGGCATTTCTTTTGGAATATCTGGGAAAACATCTTAGGAGTTTTCATTGTCAAATTTGAAAAAAAATTGTGTGTAGGAAGATTGAATTTTTCAGATAATTGTTGGAAGTTGGCAAATGTATCATCAATGTATAAGTCCTCAACAGTGTGAATTTGCTTTGTAATAATATGTAATCTTTGTAATATTGTGTCAGCAATGTGGTTTGAAAGATTAGGGTTCTTTTGTTTCGTATAAAGGTTTAGTGATGGTAGAGCATGCAGAATATTTATGCTTTACTACATCTATGAAAGGTAACATAACATCATGACATGCCTTTTTAGTGAAAACATACCAAGTTGTTAGTATTTGTACAATTATCAGGATGAGACACAGGTAACCTGAGGCATGAAGGTAGTGAGGGTAAATCAACTCACAGATAGTTGGCCAAGTTGTGCTCCTGTAGAGTGTGCATCTCAAAGCCATGAGGGACTGTATCAAAGTATTCACTTCCTATTCCACATATAAAACATTTGGTCTGCAGGAAAGATTTAGGACATGTTATGATTCATGAATATATAAGAAAATAATAAAATAAGATCAAACTGTCTTTTGTTTTACTGCTGTGACTCAAATATGGTATTTAGTCTGCTAGCACAACAATATGGCACCTTTTTAAGACACTCAAAGGCTAAAGACTGTAAATAACAGCAACTTAATACTCCCAGGATTACTCACCGCCAGGTTTTCATAAGACACAGAGGGACATATGTGCTGAGGATTTGCATCATTCGGGGGGTATTAAACAGTCAAATCACCTTTGCCCATATTTAATATATAGCCATGCAAAGGTTTTGTGCTGGTAAAATGAAAATTTAATCAGGGTTTTTTGGTACAAATTATGGGAGGATGGAAGTAGCAGCTACAACTGATTTATCATTGCTGACTGCTGCAGAACAAATTGCGACTGAAATTTAATGTCTGGTAAAAGCAGCTGTAAAATTGGTGGCACGGATTTATCTTTTTAAGACACACAATGGGGAAAGATACTATGTAGAAACTAAATGAAAACACGCAAAAAATAACAGATGTCAGAAAAAAAATAACAATACTATACTATATACTAATTTATTACTAATCATAAAAGTTTCATAGCACCTACTTGCTTCTGTTCTCTTTAGCCTTTGGCAATTTTTTTTTATTCTTTCTGAATCTGTTCTGTAGTCGACTGCACAACAGCTCTGTTATTTTTCATGGGAGGTGTTTTTTTCATGTGAATGTACAGTGGCAGATACTGTCTACTGTGTGTTTGACACTCAAGTGGGTGTGACTGTAACAACTATCCATTCACTGACATCACATGTGTTATATTTAGAGGGTAGCTCACTGTGGACACCTCTTTGCTGCCTTGTTGCCTCAGCAGTCCAGCCTTTATTACCTGCCGGTCTCTCCTACACCTTTGGACATGTTTGCCTGTCAGGATTACATAACCTGGTGCTGATTGTCAGCCTGCCTGACCACATTTTTTACCTTATTTGTCCTACCTGCAGAGTCTGCTTTGTTAGGTTTCTGTTCACACCTGTTGCAGTCTTTAGACGCACACCATTGATGATGAGATGTTGAGATGTGTGCACTGTGGTTATCTGGTCAATTGAGCTCCTCCACAGGCTCCAACAAAACAAGCGTCACATGTAACTATGCTTTAGCAACTCTGAGCAATGTGTTGTGCAATGGTATTATGAAATATTCTACTGCGTCTTGAAGTGAAAGTAAAATAACTCCTGAAACAGTTGACGAAAAGACAACAAGGGATACATGTAATATACTCAAAAATATATATTCCATGTAGACTTCAAAATTATTTTAAATAATATTATTTTATCAGAATGAGCTTTCTGTAATTTTTACCCACTACTTTTTCAGGAGATAGAGATAATGGTATCCTCTCATTAAGGCCAATGGTACAATTGTTTCCGGTGACACAAGCTCCCACAACAACTGAATCTACTTAGCCTACTTAGTCATCTTTTCACACTTAAATTACAACTGACTTCAAGTATTGTTCAATAGTCTTTGTATCTAAATCTGACACAGTATTGTATACTTTACAATACCACACAAAATTTACTCTAATTGTTTGGATGGACAAATCAGTAGTGTGCTTGTGTGTGTTCAAACGTGTGTGCATAGAAGAGAGTGCGTGTCAAATCTCACCTCCATATCCTCTTTCACCTGCTCCTGCTGGTCACGCAGCTCCCCAAAGGCATCAATTATCAAACCTGAAAAAATTATCATGATTGTGTGCGTCTGTTTTTTTGTGCAAAAGGTATGCATGTGCATGGCAGTGCTTGTCTGTGAATGAGAGGTGTCAGTCAAACTTAAGGTGGAATGAACAGATACTTTGTTCTTTTTCCAATTCCACACGAAAAATTCATCAAATGTATTCTAGTCAAATAACATGAATAAAATGGATTAGTGTGCGTCTTGGAAAACACATGTGGTGCACATGTTAATGCATGTGTGCATTTCCAGCAGCTCAGCTTGAGGAAGGGTGTGACTCACCTTGGATGATGGCCAGGAGGATGACGATGACGAAGAAGAAAAACGTGATGTCGAAGACCATGCGTTCCACCTCAAACTCATCTCCAGCAGGGTCCTCGATCTCGTCACCAATGCCCCCGCCTGCACGCACTCCCACATACATGTGGAACATGTAGCACTGAAAGAAAATACATTCTCATTAACACTTTTTCCTCAAACTATTCATTTCAGACAGGCATTTTCTCCTGCTGTCTTTCACAAGGGTATGTGGTAAGGGGATAAAAATGTAAAAAGTATCTAAGAAGGACTTGTTGTATTGTTTCACCCAAAACTTCAAAGGATAACACAGTGTATGTTGAACTGCAAAACAGAAAGAGAATTTATTTCATGCATGTTCATGCCTGCCATCATCTTCTGCTGGTTGCTTTTGAGGCGGCATTAACAAGTTTCAAACATGCAGCATTTTTCTACAATTTCACAGAATAGTAGAAGGTTTCTTAATCAATATTGTTTGCCTCAGACAGTATTTCCCCACAAGCAGTTCATGTAAGAGTATGAGGCAAAAAGAATTAACATTAAAGTGTCTAGCGAGGACTGTGCTTTTTTAGTGCCAAGGATGATATTTTCCACAAGGAACTAAAACAACATAAAAATAGGAAGCTAAATTTTTAAGGAACACTGTATATTTGAAACTTGAGATTTTTTTCGTATACTGGATACAGTATATAGGTAATTACTGTTGCTAAAGCGCTGGTAGCATAAACAATAACAGTGACTGACGATTTAATGTAATATCCCCTGCCTCCTATAATGGTAGGGTATTATTCAAATACTATCGCTGCCCATCCGCCTGCTTGTGTGAGTGACAGTGAAGTCCACATTAGAATAAAGCAGGCGGCAGGGTGTTAATATTGTGAATGGCCAAACAAAGAGCTGTGCTGAGGCTTGAGAAGCGGTTTTGTATCCATGTGTCCATCATTATATGGAAAAGTAATGAAAGGACTAAAACAAGAGGCTGTTTTCACTTCAGCAATGGGGATCACTGTCAGAATCCTCTAAATCTCAGGAGGTAGAATATAAAGGTGTGCGGCTCCATTTGTACTAGAAAGATCAACATAGAGAGATACGGAGGATAGATAGAGGTACAGTAGATAGATATATGTGCAGAGAGACTACTGTGTATGTGTGTGCTTGTCAATATGGACATTTAACTCACAGTAAGCATGTCATTGCACTTCATGTCTTGGGTGTCCTTGTGGTCACTCTTGTTGTAAAACTTCCTGAAGAAGTTGAAAGCCACGACAGTGTAGAGATACACAACGACCGCCAACAGGCCCACAGTCAGGACCAACTGACAGACGCACACATAATTATAAAAGGGACAGACAGAGGCAGATGGGCTTTAATACGCTTTTTCATCTTAGAAAAGCCCCAATATAACCCTACAACGTGAAAACAAATATCACATGTATGTAAACTGCACCTTTAAACACACAGAGATGGATGGAAGGAAAATGAAAGACAGAGCGACACACACACACACACACACACCTGTTTGCCATTGTGTGTGACAGAGGAAAGGATGGTACGAAGTGTCTTAAAGCCCATGGCAATGTCCAAAAGATGGGCGGCAAAGAAGAAGTTGTTATAATGACCCAGGACCGACATGGACATGTACCAGGCCAAGTACAAGAAGGACTGCTAGCACACACATAAGGACATACACACATAAAAATAGACAATATAGATTACCAGACAGATAGAGAGAGTTTGTGTGTTTTAGATAAGGCAGAATCACAGGATATTACCCTGTCAAAATCTTACAGAACAGGACATTAAACAAATTAGGCATAAGTCATAAAATATCAGATTTGTTTCATCTACACTGCTTGGTCATATTACATTATCTGTTAGCATAAATTGCAGGAAGTGACACCTCTATCTTGTATTTGAAGGAACAGGAGGGCATACAGAAACAACTCAAGCAAACGCTATTAAATATAAGACACAACCAAACTTACATTATCAGTGAACACAACTCCTAGTTTCCAGACCTGGTACTTCATATCAATGGAGTTTAATCTGAAATAAATAGCATAATCACAGATAGAAAATAAGGTCAAACTGTCCATGGCTAAAATCAGACTCTTGTGTTGTGTTCCTACAGTGTCTTTTCTAGAAAATAGCCTGTTTTCATCTCTGAATGCCCCGTACCTCTTCAAGTGCAACATAATGTTCTAGGACCTTCGTTTGTTTGGCCGCCACTGTTAGATCACATGATAACATGTTATCCATTACTAACCAGGCAAAAATTACACGGATAACCAACCTTGGCCCCAGGATAGTTGATCTCCCCACACCCAACCCAGGCAAGCAAGAACTTCAAGGCCATTGCATGTACTGCAACCTCAATAGCACAGGACATCACACACCCACTCAATTAGTCTTACTACTGGCCTCTGGGCGCAGGTACAGAGCACTGAGATGCAGGAGGATTCACTTTAGGAAAATCCTAATCCCCTCAGCCATAGCTGCCTTAAATAAAAGGCCTCGCTGAACTGGCATGCAAGTGAACGTTTGTCTGTCATTGTATGTCGTTACTGTGTGCTGTTGTTGTTTGATGTGTACAGTGCTGTTAAAAAACAAATTTCCCCATGGGGACAATAAAGTCTAAAGGTCACACACACAAATGGGATCACAAACACATACACAACATTAGTGAAATGCTATTAATGATCAACCGTCTGAAATGTTATTACAGTAATGTGTTACTAACATGGAACAGAAACGAGCTGAACAGAACAGTAAATAAGCCCATGGTGTTACGTGTTTATGTGAGTGGGGCACATCTGGAATTCAAAGCACCAGCTCAATTGCATACGATATAATCAAAGGCCAGAATTATGCATAATTTATAATAATGATGTATATACTATTTTTTTTTAAATGTAATTGGTGATTTAATGATCTTGTCCTTTGATGCATTACGCTCCAGCATATGTCAAGCATAAAAAAAGATTAGAAATGCTATCCTATTTAATAATCCACCATATTTGTGTCTGACACTGCATACTAGCCAAAAGTAATAACAGACTAGATAGCTGCAGTTTCCTATGCATCCCTTGAAGAATGAGGAATGGCAAGGACTAAAGCTTTTCTACTCACAAAGCGCTCCAGACAGTGTCTCTCTTAAGCCTCTTCCTCTCTTTTCTCTCAGAGCTGAAGTCTAAAGCAGCTTGGTCAAGGCCAAGGAGTTCACTGATCTTCTCACAGCCATAAAAGTCACCATACTTATCCATCACCTGACAGGGCAAGAAGACAGGTTTACATGGTGACTAAAACAATAGTCTCTTCTTGTCTTTTCATCTGGAAAAAAAAAGAAAAAAAGAATGACAAGACATAGGTGGGAAGAGAGGCAAACCCCACCCCCATAGTGGCATAGTGGTTGTGTAAATCACTGAGGTTAACTCCATGTTATTTTTACAGACTACAAGCTTACAGTATATAAATCATTTGTATTGATCTAGGCTGATATTTCACTTGATTTGTTTTTACCTTCCTACTAAATTGTCTACTTAAGTGAACCTTACATAATTGAATCACATGACAGATGCAGAGTTTCTCCGTATTGTGATGCAGTGTCTCTGAAAAAATGTATGGCAATTGATTTATTAACTTAAAACCAAAGTCTAGTTTTATCACAGAGACATTTTAATCATACATAAGCACTTTAATGTGAGGTAAGCAATATCTACAACCTCCAAACTCAAAAGTGGATTACAGTACCAGAAGCACTTGAAGGCATGATACATTCTATTTTACTACAGGTTCTTAAAATGATGCAATACAGAGTATAAAATGCAATGTGGCAGTGCGACACATACTTTATACAGACTGAGTGGCCACCCCAGCGGCAAATGCAGAAGTGCCTTAAGAATCAGTGCCACTAATGGTTGCTTTATGCTGGCTCCACCTCCAGCTCTATGGATCCATTCAAAAAGTGCCAACTCCCAATTTCAATGAAATTCAACATTTCTTTCATAAGACATTATAGGCTAAATTGCTACTTTCATATCTTCTAATATGGGTGTTGTGGCAATAAAAAAACATTTTACTTAAACCTACAGTGTATCTCCCTTCTGACAGTGAGAGTAATTAAACAACACTGTCAACACGTGTTTATGACATATAGGATCTGCCATACTGAGCTGTTGCTGTCGCTACTGTTGCTCCCCCCTTCTGCTCTGGCAAACTAATCATTGCTGGTTGGCAGAAAAACACATCACTTCCGGTTCACTAGTGCAGGAAAGACGCCACAGACACCAGATTTAAAAACTAAGGTATACTGTGAGACCTCTCTGGGAACCATCACCTTACCGTGGTGGAGAGGTTTGTGTGCCCTGTGAGCCTGGAGGCTGTGTTGTCAGGAGCCTAGTGCTCCTGGTAGGGTCTCCCAAGGCAAAGTGGTTCCAGGTGAGGGGCCAGACTGAGAATGGTTCATAAAGACCCCTATGACCAATCGAGGAAGAGGAACAGAGACCCTGCCCGGAGGAAGCCCGGGGCCCCCGTCTGGAGCCAGGCCCAGAGGGAGGGCTCGCCGGTGAGCACCTGGTGGCCGGGTTTGGCACAGCCCGAAACAGCAATGTGGCACCCTCCTCTCCATCCTTTGGACCCACCATCCATAGGAAGATCCACAGGGGTCGGGTGCACTGCCACATGGGTGCCGGTGAAGGTCAGGGGCCTCAACGGACCAGACCAGGGCAGCAGAGGCTGGCTCATCACCTCTCTGTGGGGGAAGGAGCTGGAACTTGTTCGGGGATGGAGCGCTACCAGATGGATCTGGTGGGGTTGATAGAGGATGGACCCTATTCTTCTCTGGAGTTGCCCAGGGTGTGGCGCCAGGCGGGTGTGGGGATACTCACAAGCCCCCGGCTGAGCGCCGCTACGTTGGAGTTCACTCCAGTGAACGAGAGATTGTCTATAACGAACACCATGTTCAAACATAAGGATGCTCATAAGTGTACGTGGTACCAGAGCACCCTAGGCCGAAGATCGATGATCGATTTTGTAATCGTTTCATTGGATTTGAGACCGCATGTTTCGGACACTCGGGTGAAGAGATCAACTGATCACCATCTGGTGGTGAGTTGGGTCAGGTGGCGGGGGAAGACTCTTGACAGACCCAGGCCCCTGTCCGTGAGATCTTCAATTCACACCTCTGGTGGAGCTTTTCTGGCATCCCTGTGGAGGTTGGGGACATTGAACCTGAGTGGTCAATGTTCAAAGCTTCTATTGCTGAAGCCGCAGCGGGAGGCTGTGGTATCAAGGTCTTAGGTGCCTCAAGGGGCGGTAATCCTTGAACACCGTGGTGGACACCGGTGGTCAGAGAAGCCGTCCAACTGAAGAAGGAGGCCTTCCGGGATTTGATCTCTCGGAGGCGGTTGCAAGGTACCGACAGGCCCGAAGGGCTGCAGCCTCTGCTGTGGCAGATGCAAAGCAGCGGGTGTGGGAGAAGCTCGGAGAAGACAGAAGAAGGAAGAAGGATTTTCGGTCTGCACCAAAGTGCTTCTGGAGAACTGTCCGCCACCTCAGGAGGGGGAAGCGGGGAACCATCCAAACTGTGTACAGTAAGGATAGGACTCTGTTGACTTCAACTGAGGAGGTAACTGGGTGGTGGAAGGAACACTTTGAGGAACTCCTAAATCCGACTGACACGCCCTCTCTAGTAGAGGCAGAGCTGGAGGCTGAGGGGGATTCTCGTCAATTTCCCTGGTGGAAGTCACTGAGGTGGTCAAACAACTCCGAAGTGGCAAAGCCCCAGGGGTTGATGAGATCCACACAGAAATGTTAAAAGCTTTGGGTGTGGAGGGGCTGTCTTGGATGACACGTCTCTTTAACATTGCGTGGAAGTCGGGTACAGTGCCCAAGGAGTGGCAGACTGGGGTGGTGGTTTCCCTGTTCAAAAATGGGGACCAGAGAGCGTGTGCCAATTACAGGGGCATCACACTTCTCAGCCTGCCTGGTAAAGTCTACTCCAAGGTGCTGGAAAGGAGGGTTCGGCTGATAGTCGAACCTCGGATTGAAGAGGAACAATGCGGTTTTTGTCCTGGTCGTGGAACAACGGACCAGCTCTTTACTCTCACAAGGATCCTGGAGTGGGCTTGGGAGTATGCCCATCCAGACTACATGTGCTTTGTAGATCTGGAGAAGGCGTATGACCGGGTCCCCCGGGAGAAACTGTGGGAGGTGTTGCGGGAATATGGGGTGAGGGGGTCCCTTCTCAGGGCTATCCAATCCCTGTACATCCAAAGCGAGAGCTGTGTCCGAGTACTCAGCAGTAAGTCGGATTCTTTCCAGGTGAGGGTTGTACTTCACCAGGGCTGCGCTTTGTCACCAATCCTGTTTGTGATATTCATGGACAGGATATCGAGGCGTAGTCGTGGTGGGGAGGGGTTGCGGTTCCGTGGGCTTGGGATCTCGTCACTGCTTTTTGTGGATGATGTGGTCCTGATGACATCATCGGTCCGTGACCTTCAGCTCTCACTGGATCGGTTCGCAGCTGAATGTGAAGCGGTTGGGATGAGGATTAGCCCCTCTAAATCTGTGGCCATGGTTCTCAGCAGGAAACCGGTGGAGTGCCAACTCCAGGTAGGGAATGAGTCCTTACCCCAAGTGAATGAGTTCAAGTACCTCGGGGTCTTGTTCACGAGTGAGGGGAGACTGGAGCAAAAGATTGGCCGGAGAATCGGGGCAGTATTGCACTTGCTTTACCGCACTGTTGTGACGAAAAGAGAGCTGAGCCATAAGGCAAAGCTCTCAATCTACCGGTCAATTTTTGCTCCTACCCTCACCTATGGTCATGAAGGCTGGGTGATGACCGAAAGAACGAGATCGCCGGTACAAGCGGCCGAAATGGGTTTCTTCAGGCGGGTGGTTGGTGTCTCCTTTAGAGACAGGGAGAGAAACTCAGCCATCCGCGAGGAACTCAAGAGTAGAGCCGCTGCTCCTTTGCGTCGAAAGGAGCCAGTTGAGGTGGTTTGAGCATCTAGTAAGGATGCCTCCGGGACGCCTCCCTAGGGAGGTGTTTCAGGCAGGTCAAACTGGGAGGAGGCCTCGGGGAAGACCCAGGACTAGGAAGACCCAGGACTAAGTGGAGAGATTATATCTCCACACTGGCCTGGGAACGCCTCGGGATCCCCCAGTCAGAGCTGGTTAATGTGGCCCGGGAAAGTAAAGTTTGGGGTCCCCTGCTGAAGATGAAGATGGATGGATGGATGGTATACTGTGAGAGACTTACCTGCAGGTAATAGGCTTAATCAGCATTGTGTGAACTTGTTTGGCAATGACAGTGAGCTATATATTTGCTTGATTGACACTAGTGTCAGCCCATCACAATCAGCTGTGCTGGTTCCAAATCCTTTTCCCCACTAAGGCCACATGCTCTTTGCCAAAAATGGTTCAGGAAAATGTCAAGACATTCCTAAGCAGTAAAATCAATATGGCGAAGAATATGGCTTATATTCTTTCCAGCCCTTGTCCTCTGATGAGGGTATCAGTGATTAGATGCTGCTCTGATGCCTTTCATTTGAGGATTGGTTTAATGCATCTGTTAACTAGTAACACCGGACAGAGTACTCTAATTTGGTTTAGGAGACCTATAGTTTTCTTTCCCTACAGTATATTATCTAACTAAAATGTTCTTTAAAAAGACCAATTTAATAAATTTTATCTCCCTTCATAAAATGAGAGGCAACTTAATGAGGAAGCTAAAAGTGTTGCACTGTCTCTTGTTAGGTGATGGGGGAATAATTAGACCTACCATTAAATGGCTCATTAACTTTCAGTTAGTTTCTTAATGCAATTTCACTGTGTGAAATATGCACACAATTGCAGACGTGGATAAACACATTTAGAATGGGGCTGTGCAAAATCGCAGACACAAGACCTTACCTTCCTCTTCACAAATTTATCCCAGTAATTACTTGGAAATGATCTGAAAAGACAAAAAAATTGCATAAATTTTTTTTATTAAAATTATAAATAATTTTTATTAACAACTGAAACATCGAAGTGACACATTTCTGTACTGTACTACTTGACTATAAACAGGTGCCAACAGCGAGCTCCTCAAACTTAAAGCATAAAACATGTAAAACATCAGCCAAGGTGAATATGTGGCTATGAACATACGGTGTGTTAATGACCAGTCGGTCCCATTGCCCTTTGATGTCCTCCTCAGGGGGCTGCTCTGTAACGTACAGACCGTCAAATTCCAACCTTCGTGCCACTTCCTTCTCACGTTTGAAGATCACCAATGGGACCTACCAATCAAATGCACTACAGCAATCACTTGACTATTTGAATAATCAATCCAGTGTTAAATTGGCTAAATTTAAAATCGAGTCAAAATCAATCTTTATTAGCAATGCACTTAATTGTCAATTCTTCTGTGGTTTAAAAATGTTCTCTAGGTCTATATCATGGGGAGAAACTAATTTGAAAAAGTGAAATCAGTTCATTATAAATCTGCAAAAGTGCATGCTCGAGCCACAATACCTTGAGGCAGTAGTAACCGATAATACAACAGAAGGAGATGACTGTGTGTGCTACAGCTAGGAAACGGAGGGATGGCTCCATGTATCCACTGCTCTCCTCCAGCACAAAATAAACTCTGCTCTCATTGTCATCTTCAGCAGCAGAGTCCCGTTCCTCTTTGTAAACAGTTGTGATTACACCTTCCTCTTCTTGTGATGCAGGCAACGATGCTACCTGGGAAAACAGTAAGAGACAAATGAGCCTGTAAATAATTGAAACATTGCAAATTTGCAGTCACGGGAGATGTACTTAGATCCTTTACTTAAGTAAAAGTAGCGATACAACACTGTAAAAATACTATTACAGGTAAAAGTCCTGCATTCACATTTACTTAAGTATTAATTTACTTCCAAGTATCTGAAAACTTGTCCCTGCTCTTGCATTGTTATACATCATATAACAGGATTACTATTACTGATGCATTCTTGTGTATGTAGCATTTTACTGTTCATGTTGGTCCAGGTGTTGTTAATATTGAATATTGTTGTGTGGTTTATAACAAATAATTTGTAATAATCCTATGTTTTAAATGTATAATTACTGTCAGATAAATGTACTGAAGTATATTTCCATCTAAACTGTAGTGTAGTCCAAGTATAAAGTAGCATAACATGGTAACACTCAAATTACACAAAAATTACAAGTACCTCAGAATTGTACTAAATTACTTTCTAAATGCACCACACCAAATCTGATTTAATTTAGAATTTCTCACAAGCACACTCTCACCTTGTAGAAGAGGAGGATGAAGTTGATTGCAAAGGCGACAAACAGAGCCACCAAGCGCATATTATAAAAATTCCTTGCAAAGTAATTCTGGAAAGAATTGAAGTGCTTGTAAGTGACATATTTATCTTATGCAGGTATGTGCACTAAGTGCACAAGCATGTGTTCGTGTATATGAATATTACCAGCAGGCTCTTGTTATGAGTGCTTATCATCTCCCAGAGGGGAGAATGCTGGCTCTCTGGTTCCTCTGACTTAGCTCTCCATTCTGCATCTGCTTTCACATTCCCAGTTTTCTTCTTAGATTCCTTCTCTCTGCGAACAGTCCAAGTACAAACGTCAAAGAGCTTTATTTTGACATGGAAATATCTGAGATGATGAAACTTTGACTTTATGACCTCAAGTTGATTTTGGATGAAAGAGTGACATCAACCCTCTGCTTAATTTGACCATGTCATTTTTATTGGTTATAGACCCGCCAAGCACTATCACCACTAACAAATGAACTATTGTCATTGTTTTTTCTACCTTATTTACCCATACCCTACTGACTCAGCATCTAATACTAAAGGAAGAAATAATCCCTATTTGAGCAAGATACTCACTTTGCTTTCTCTAATTCAGGCATTTTCTCATCTTCTGTTTTTTCCTCTGCGGCGGTGTGGGCATTAGGTTGCTGTCAGGTTATGACATTCATGAGGAAAATCAAAAATTAATATGAATCAGTAGAGTATCAAAGCAAAATTATGCTAAACAAAAGTTATTTTTTATTTGATGTTCATCTCATATCCATTAAGATACAAATCAATCCATACCATCCCCTGATGCTTGTCAGAAAAATCAGCAGTGGCAATTGTTCTGGGAGTTGTGTTGAACAGGTCAGTCAGACTGGCAGTGAGGTCTTGTGTTATAAGTTTGTATTGACCTCCCTCCTTCATCACTTTCAGGCCGAATATGTCTGAGAGTACATCCATCTCCCTGTGGGAGGTCAAAGCTGTCACCTGCCCAATCTCCCTCAATTCTCTCTGGGATGACAAACTGGCAGAGTACTTCCGCAGCCGATCCACACCACTTGGCATCTCCATGACTTCATCAAGAGTTGGCTCAAGGATCCCACCGAGCAAGTCCGATATATTCATCCTCTTGGCTCCCTCTATGAGCCCACCACTAACAAAGGATATGTACAGCACAAATAAGATGCTGCGAATGACGACACAAATACATCGAACCTGAGCCATAAAAATAAATCTGAGGAAGAAAACAGCTGATATGAGGATTTCCTTCAGGGTCATCTTCATCAGTGTCTTCAGGTTTTTGACAGAAAGTAGAGATATCAGCAATAACAACCAATGATACATGAAAAACATTCCTTTGTTGTCCAGATCTCCTTCGCTCTTCCTCTTCTCTTCTACTCCTTTTTCAGCATACCTCTCTCCAGTGTCAGAGCCAGATATCTGGGCTGCAAGCTGCATCTCAAAGATGGTGTCCTCACAGAAATTGACAAACATCTCCATTTTCTCCTTCTCTCCACCCTCATTGACCACATCAAAAATGAACTGCCTCTTGGACTCTTTGACCTGAGGCTTCTCCCACTGTGTGCGGCTGGATTCACTGATCTCAAAGTAGACACGTTCAATGCGCTTCCCACTGCCAAGGATCTCAATACGTCCTAGATAGGGCTTGAAGTATGTCAAGACACAATCTGCCAGTTCCAAGAATGTCCTTAGTCTTAAATCATTCGGCATGTGTTCGGATAGATTGGTGAGGAGAACCGCAATGCTGAAGCTGATGTCTTTGGCTGGCTCATGGAAGCGATCCACAAATGCCTCATAATCCACAATTTCACTATCGTCAGTCTTCATGCAGGAGAGGAGGAAGTGAGTCTCAGATTGGGAGAAGCGTTTGCAGTTCTCCATGGCTTTCTGGAAGTCCTTCCTGGAGACGCAGCCCTCACGGTCAGGGTCGTACTCTTTGACAACATCTGAGGAGGTGAGGTCTTTAAGTTTGAGGAACATGTCAAAAAACTTGAGGATCATCTCCACATTGCCTGATGATTCCACCAACATATCCACCATCTGCTTCCCAATAGTTCCATTAATGACATTACCTACAGGGAAGAGAGACAAGCAGAGAAATAATGATAACTTGTAAACCAGTTATGATCATAAATTGTGTGGGGGAAACAGCAGAATAAGGGGAAATCTTGCCTTCTAACATGGAAAGCAAAAAAACGACCATGTCCTTTTGTAAATCCATGAGCTCTTTTAGAAGCTCAATTTGCCTTGAATCCTGTACAAGAAAATATATTTACAGTTACAAGTTAAACAAATTGTACTCATTTTACATATTTACTAGACAGTTTACAATAATTGCAACAACAGACCTAGATTATAATCAATTTTCTGTTTCAGCAGAGTTTTAGAGAACAATAAGATAATCAAATGTAAGTGGATCAATGTGTCATACCTGAGACAGCTTCATCTGCATGTGGGCAAAGACATGGAGGAATCCCACAACAGCGTCCCACAGACGACTGTGAGCTAGACTCTGTTGGTTCCCAGTACATGGGCCCTGGATAAACACACAAGTCAACTTTCAGACAAATATATGGCACACAAAACACGCTATGACACAATAAGATGTAATGGAAACCGACTGACCTGTATGTACTCAGTGAGTGTGTTGAAGACCTGTTTGGCCACTTTGATAGCCTTGGAGAAGTTGTGTTGGCCGTGTATATCAATGACATCCTTCCCAGAGTAGTACCAGTAGAAGTCACTGATTGACTCCTGTAGTGCAGTACAGAAAAATATTTGTGGTTCATAAGCTTAAATAAACCTTCTTTCAAAGACAAAACATCAATGTGATCAATAAATTAACTAGAATATAATGTTAAGATTACATCATGATGAATTCACAAGTAGAGAATCTGATGAACATGTATTCACACAGAAGCTAACTAAAGGTTTGCAGTGATTATCAAACCATTATGGTCCTCCAAATATTGGTGGACAATAACTGGAACAGTCTTGGAACTTGGTTAGTTTTGGTTTAATAAGTGAGCATCACAAAGGAAGACCTGTCACTGTAAGCTTACCTGTACTCTCAGTAAATAATCCACGGTGGATATTACGATGTTGACAGTAGTGTTGTTGCCTGTTTGTGTTCTCAAGTAATTTTGGAAATCTGACACATGAAGAAAGTAAGAGCATGCTGAATAGAACTTGAAAATGAAAATGGATTTCAACAAGAGTAAAGCCAAGTGCTGAGCTTTTATTACCATCATTTTAAAGTGAAAGTGTGTGCAGTGGATACAGCATAGGGCAAATGACCTGAGTTGTGTCCTTCACAGAGAAGCTGTAGAAAACGGAACAGGTCACAGGTCACATCTTTGTCAGGCATCACTTTCTCTCCTGAGAAAAAACATAGGCAGAAAAGTGCAATATATAAAAGGATGAAGAGAAAGGAATTTGAAGTGTGACTTTAGATTATGTTTAAGGCCAGAGCTCTCACAGCTGGCTCTTCTGTTTTGACATGAAAATAGATTTTATTTCCATATGAACACAGTACCTGAGCTCTCATCCATGGCCATGCCTAATCCTTCTGCTTTGTTCTGCCTTTCAAATGCATTCAGATCCAGAACACTGGATAGGAGAAAACCCCACACACAGGGATAAAAAAAAAAAAAAGCTTTAGCACTCTTACAATTTTGTCAGAACATGAAGCCTGCCAGCCTTTGTGGCAGCTGGACTTGAGGGAGAATTTTTCTTCATTCACTCACCTACAGGACAGCATGAGTCCAGCCATGCTCTGAAAGAAGCCAACATCTCGCTTCTCCCTCAGATAATCCAGCATTTTCTATCAAACAAAAGCATCAAAGGCAAGGTCTGAAAAATGGAGGAGGATTTTATCTGAAGCAGATATGATTATCTTAAAATGATTTTTTGGTTACTGCAACCTTTGCTGCGGTGGCTCTGTGTCAAGGCAATGTGTTCACAAGTAGACACACAATTTGAAAGTGATGTGTTCTGGTGGGGAAAAACCCACCAAGAAAGGGCCCTTAATTTGAACAAACATACTATTATAGCAAGTTACTACATGAAAACATTGATGCCTATTCATTAAATATGTCATGTTTGTTATGTAGCTGCTACAACAGTAGTCTACATCTTCCACATTTTACAGCTTTACTTCTCTACTTTTAATATTTGTGTTTGTATTTGTGTGTATTAACATACTTCTTTAATATATAGAATTATTTTGCTTATATTTCATACAGAATTACTGTGTTTATATTTCAGGAGGATCCCCCCCCCCCAATCCTGAATGCAGTTAATCTAGTAATCTAATCTAGCTACTGCAATAACCTTATTTCTTAGTGTCACCTAATCTAATTTTCTTCTTTATCTTTAATCTTTTGTTTCATGATATTAAAATTTGTAGTCACTGCGTTAATATCAGAGACCTGTGAATATGCAAACCTATTTTTGGGAACCCAACAAAAAACAGTTTTATGATTTGAAGGGCAGACAGCAATGCAGTATTGTACCTGCTGAACAGTGGCATTTCCTCCGCTGAGAACAGCAATCCCCAGCTTCAATGTAGAAGCAATCATGGAGCCCATGGCCCCTGATGGGATGTAAAACGTATCACAGTCAGACGATGTACAGTACTGATTCAAAAGAATAATACTGAATATTAAGAAAGGGGCGAAGCATAAAGAAAAGCTTTACTTTATTCTCAGCTACTGAGTCCAGGAGTCAGCTCATCTTTGGTTCAGTATTCAGCAAAACAAAGTATCTTGCTTATAACTGACTGAGCTAAAGGAACAACAGTTTGCTAAAAAGAGAATACTAAGAAACAGACAAATTATTTACTTCAGTGTTTAACCTTTTCTTACCTTTGCTGGCACTGATGGTTTGCAGCACCATCTCAGAAGCTCCACGACGATGCAGCCGGGCCTGCTGGTACAGCAACTTCTGTTTCACCATCTCCTTCTCCTGAGCCACAGAAGGTTCAGTTCATTACTGTATCTCAACTACTTTGTTTTTACGAATTAAAAGAATATTTATATTATATACTAACAGTTCTATATGTATGTGTATATATATATATATATATACACACATATATATACACACACACACACACACACACACACACACATATATATACACACACACACACACACACACACACACACACACACACACACACATATATATACACACACACACACACACACACATATATATACAGTGAGGAAAATAAGTATTTGAACACCCTGCTATTTTGCAAGTTCTCCCACTTAGAAATCATGGAGGGGTCTGAAATTGTCATCGTAGGTGCATGTCCACTGTGAGAGACATAATCTAAAAAAAAATATCCAGAAATCACAATGTATGATTTTTTAACTATTTATTTGTATGATACAGCTGCAAATAAGTATTTGAACACCTGTCTATCAGCTAGAATTCTGACTCTCAAAGACCTGTTAGTCTGCCTTCAAAATGTCCACCTCCACTCCATTTATTATCCTAAATTAGATGCACCTGTTTGAGGTCGTTAGCTGCATAAAGACACCTGTCCACCCCATACAATCAGTAAGAATCCAACTACTAACATGGCCAAGACCAAAGAGCTGTCCAAAGACAC
>NC_060164.1:18935150-18958761 GCF_021292245.1 Micropterus dolomieu
CTATATGAATTGTTTTGAAGTGGACACAGGGACAAGACATATCCTGTTACTGACATGGAGGCACTGATTGCTTGTCTAATTGTTTGAATTTTGTCTGTGAAGAAGGAAGCAAATTCATTGCAGGCCCTGGTGGATAGAAGTTCAGAGGCTACAGACACAGGAGGGTTGGTTAGCCTGTCGACAGTAGCAAACAGGGCACGTGCATTATTAGTGTTTTTGGTGATGATGTCAGAGAAGAAGGACCGCCTTGCATTTCTCAGCTCTAAATTATAAATGCGAAGTCTCTCTTTATAGATGTCATAATGAACCTGGAGATTTGTTTTCTCTCTTTTTTGAGTTCTAACCAGCGTGGCATTTCTCCGTGGAGATCTTCTCTTACCAGAGACCACCTTCACCTTGGCTGGTGCAATGGCATCAATAACATTTGTAATTTTAGAACTGAAATTATCTAGAAGCTCATTGACTGAGACCCGTGAGAGGGCGGGTGTTGAGGAGAAAGCCTCAATAAATTTTTCACTAGTGTTTTCAGTGATATGCTGTTTTGTGATTACCTCTGTTTGTACATTTGTGTGCACGCAGATAGCACTCTCAAAGAAAACACAGGAATGATCAGAGAGAGCAACATCAGTCAACACAACTTTGGAAATGTCCAGACCCTTGGAGATGACCAAGTCCAAAGTGTGCCCCTTATTGTGCGTGGGCTTCGACACATGCTGAGTCAGTCCATAATTATCAAGAACACAAAACAGTTCTTTAGTCCCTCTTTCCTGGGGGTTGTCAACATGGATGTTAAAATCACCAACAATAACCACACAGCCAAAGTCAATACAGACTATAGACAGCAGTTCACCAAAGTCATCAAAAAAGTTTGACAGTATTTAGGGGGCCTGTAGATATTTAGAAAAATAGCTCGAGAAGAGGAATTCAGCTGAAGAGCCACATATTCAAAAGAAGCAAAATTCCCATAAGACAGTAGTGTCACCTGCACAATGCAGAGCTTCCATTTAGACGCTTCAATAGGTCTGTAGTTCTATGGTGCTACTGTTCAAGTTCAAAAAGCATATACACCGTTTCTCTATATCTTTTTAAAGATAAGTTTTTGGGCTTCTGGATTTATTTGATGGGAACAGCTGAAGAGAGACAGGAAATGTGGAAGATAGAGACGGGGGGATGACAATAAGGAAAAGGCTGCAGGCTGGACTCAAACCCCAGCTGCTGCAGTGAGGACTCTGCTTTGTACATGGGCGCTCACATCTACCAGGTGAGCTATCGGGCGATGACCATTTCTTAATTTGAACTTGTCAAAAGTTGTTTTCCAGGGCAAAGAAAGGAATCCAACAAAATATGATGAAATTATGGTTTTCCCTGACTCATATTGTGCTTGTCAGCAGATCAAGACAAAGACCTCAATTAATGGATCAAGCAACAAATTACTGTGATTTAAAACAATCACTTAAAGGCTAACTTGTCGATTACCCTTAATTAATTACCACTGTTTTTCCTACCTCTTTTTACTCTTCATTTTGATGCCCAACTGTTAACATTTTGATGCATAACTTCAGAGTGTCTGAAAACACTACTCCAACAAAAGACCATACAAAACCCATATGGCATTTCATTAGAACATCTCCCTCTGACAAGGCTCATTCAGTGCAAAATGTTCACTAAATTGGTTAATGAGAAATTAACTTGAGCACTAATAGCACTTTTGTGAGTGCAACACTTCTAAATTTACATAATGTGTTTGTACCTGGGTAGGTTGTAGAGGGGAGCCATCCTTAGGCAGGCCACCACTGCTCGTTTCCTCTGTTTGGATAAGACCTTGTGCCATGCAGGTTTTTTACTTTTCTGCGGGTGTTCCACCTGAACCCAAAACCAAAGATAGATAACAGTAACAAGACAGTGCAAATGAGCCTCCATTGATGTAAGGGGTTTTAAAGTTAGCTGTTGTACTGCAGAGGATCACCTTCAGGCATCTGTCTTGCAGTCATCATGCATTAGCACTGCAGGTATTACTTTCTTGAATGCTACACATTCTGCATACAGTAGTGTTTGTAATATAAACACACCCAAGTTTTTTATCCCATAACAGCTGAAAAGGAAGCTGTTAACAACAGCTCTTAGAAATTAATCAAAAGTGCAGCAATATAGTACAGCCAGCATGCAGTGAAGGTGCGGCTTCTAAAATTGTACATTGGCAAACGATTCAAAACACGGTCAACAATGGTCTGTCAAAGCCATGTGGGGCCAACTAATCATGTTGGATAATGATGTTAGATAAAAAAAACACTACTGTAACTGCTACCAGAAGAACCTTTACTCAAACACATTTCTCTTCTCAGAGTTTAACGATGACAGAGGAAGACAAAAACAAAAAATTCCCCGAGCACAGCAACACAATGAAGTGCTAGGAGATAGCAGGATAAATCTATGTAAAATCAAAAACAAACTACTGCACACTGTGTGCGGTAGTTTGTTTTTGATGACGGAGGAAGGTTGCATTCAATGATGAGAAGTCACTTTATTTAAAGAGGAAAACTGTACTCTGAGTGATGAGTTTTCATCAGGGATTTTTAGAGAACATAATAATAAGACTTCAACATAAGACTTTATCAAAGGCCAATGTGAGGAGAAAACATACATATGATCATATCCTCTACTGAAGGGGGAGATGTCTGTAGACCATCCTAAAATTTGAGATTCAAACGCACTCTGTGCAAGCTACATTTGTTACGTAACAAATTTGAAAGCCGATCGCTGTCTAGCAAACACCACCACCAAAGAAACCTGAAACCTCCAGTGCAGAGAGGACTTGTCAGTACAGAGTGAGAGTTTGCACTGGCATAGTGAAAGTTCTGACAGAAAACATGGCAGTGTACAGTTTTTGGATGTAAACTGGACCCTGGAGCCTCCTTCCACTATCTACTACGTGATAAAAATGCGAACACACTGTAACATGGTATAATTATTTTATGTTTTACAACCACTAATGCTGTGTCAGCCACTGTCAGTTAAAATCTAACAAGCTAAGAAACAACATAAACAAAGACGTTAACTAAACTTACCATTCTGATACATCTGCTAGTCGCTGATTTTGGTGCACAAGAGACTCTGGGTCTGACTGAGGCTCAAACATGTAAGCTATTCTTTTAGCTACAGTGATGTCATGCATGCTCAAACACAACAAGGTGTGCCTTTTTGAGTGTGTGGTGAAGACTTTGGAGTTGATATTTATCTTCCTTTTGCAGTACATAAGTCAACATGTCATCGGATTACATTTCAGTGCTATATCAAATTTACTTATCAAAATCTTAAAATATGTCATTATTTGCTCATCCTATGGGTGGTTAATATATTGACTACTCATAATGGCTATGTTGAAAATCATAATATTGGCGTGAATGTTACTTACTACATTGTAACGTGTGAATATTTGTCCTAGAAGTGGCATATTTGTGACTACTTGTGAGAAAAAATAAAGAAATCATCAATCTGACTGCTAATAAATGAATGGACAGATTTTACTTAATGTCTTGGTGCCCATGGCTTCTGCCTGACTGGATCTTTTCCAGAACAACTCTTCACACACAGCACTCGTCTCCCATGGCTCTGTAATTTTAAAAAAATCCATATTTGAAGCTGCCATCCTCATTTTTCATTAGATGATGGATCGTGTAGGTCTCTGCACTACACCACTTCACCATGGTTATGGGCTGGCACAGACGAAAATAGAAAGATTTCAAGTGCAATCTCAATCACCTCTTTGTTTGCACCTCCAGCAGAATATGTGTGTGTGAAAGAATGGCTGAATCTCTCCAATGTTTCCTCTAATGCTAGCCATCTTGATGCACACTGCTCTTTCACCGGTCAACATAGCACAAGCAGCAGTGGAGAACAGGTGTTAATTATAACATTAACAATGGCTCTGTTGTGTCCCAGTAAGCAATGACAGTGTAAATGGAATTCAGCCATCACTGATTTCATTATTAGGGCGAGGTCCCTATTGAAAATGAAGGAATTATTTTCTTTCTTTCTATCGATAAGTAACCTCAATTTGGGGGGCATAAACATACTGTAAAACTCACCAAATTTGCACATAATTCAGGCGTGGCAAAATTTTTTATATTTTATGGGTTTCGCACATGGGTGTGGCAAAATGGCTTGCTAGCGCACCCTACAGAGCAGCCCCCGGACTAAGTTTTACATACGTGTATGAAATTTCTGTGATACGTGTATCATGTCGAGACGTACAAAAAGCCTCTTATAGCCATTGCCTAAACCCAACAGGAAGTCAGCCATTTTGGATTTAATGGACATTTTGGGTGATTTACACACTCCGTACTTTAACGAACTCCTCCTAGGGATTTAGTCCATTTGCCTCCAATTTCTGCTGTGCCTTTTAAAGGCATTGACAATGAAAAGTTGTGCTATCTGTGAGTTTTCATCAATGTGCATGTCCATGGCGTGGCATCCAAAATTGATGATTAGCTGTGAAACAGGAAGTTGTTATAACTTCAGTGTGCATGCTCAGATCTACACCAACACATCCATATGCCAACAAACACATAATGTCATAGCGCCTCCTGCTGGCAACAGAAAGTGTCAAGTTTTACGCTGTTATGTACTACTCCCAACATACTTACCTCACCTGCTTCAAAACAGTCTGAGAAGAGCCTTAAACCATTGATGAAGCTATGTTGTGAATCTTGTGAGTTTTTGGATAATGGCGTGTCCTTGATGTGGCGTCAAAATTCGTTGCTTTGCCATGACACAGGAAGTTGTTGTAACTTCAGTGTACATGCTCACATCTGCACAAAACTTTACGTGCAGAACTGTCCCGCCCCGAACACATCTACACGCCAATATTCATTTATAGTCATAGCGCCAAGTGCTATGTAGTTCCACAAAGGGGACACAGGAAGTGACGTATAACACCTTCATGCAGCGTCCCAAGGGCGTAGCAAATTCACACCCGCACCAGCCCCAGAATATGCAACGCGGCCGCCTCACACCCCGATGCCCTACACGTGCGAGGGCCCGCCCAACGCTGCTTGCAGCTTTAATTATCTTTGCTTTTCCTAAAGTGACATGTCAGCATGTGTTCCATAAAAAAGGCCTCCAAAAAACATAAATATGGCCTACAAAAAATTGCCTTCTCGCCTCTAAGTTGACAGAAAAAGTGACAACTGTTGATTTATTTGTGGCGGCCTGTCACAATGTCAACACTGATCGACACATATTGATTTTCGATATTTTTTACTTTTGAAAATGGGTAAATCGTATTTCATTGCAGAGCTTCACACAGTGCATGGATCCGCTCAGCCCCCCACTTACTTGCTTGCTCACTCTCTCTCTCATAAACACATTGACAATAGGCCTGGGCCAGTTATCAGTGGTATATCGCCGTAAGAAGAAGTCAAGATTTCAAAACCACTAAATTATTCCGATACCGTTGCTACTGTATCAGCTGTATTTTTGTGTCTCTTCAAAGACGGTGCAGGAATCCTGCAGGTTGTGTGAAGCGTAGACAGTGACATGACCCCCTCATGTTGGGGCGAGCAGTCAGTCACCTGTGTGCAGGATAGCCGAAGGAGGGGAGCCCCTGAACATTTTCCTCTGTCGAAAAAGACATATTTGATATCCCATCTACGGGAGCACCACCCAGCACTCTTTGCTAAATTTAAGGTAACATTATCTTGAAATGAACATTTGCAACAAGCTACGAGAGTTAGCGTCTTTAGCACTGTTGAAATAAATACTATTGGCTTGCTAATGAGGCAGATGAAGATGAAGAGTACTACGTTTCTGAAACCATTATATTTTTGCCTAAGGTTATTATACCAGCCCATGCCTAATTGACAAAAGACCCATCAAACCATGATGCGCTGGAGGAAGAATTGCCCGCAGAGAAGATTCCTGAATCAATCCACAGCTGAATGGTATCATGAATTTGCTGCACAGATTTGTCCAAAACTACTGCTTTTAAGTTATTGCTGATAAGTTAGTCTCTATGTTCTTAACACAAAGCAAGCCTTCTCAGAGACCCATCTTCAAATAAATTATTAGCAAGCATACAGCTGGGTTGTCGAGGTAGCATGCTATACATAGTTGCTAGTCAATATTAATCGCAATAATAGTAATAATGTTTTTATATTGCTTTAAAAGCTCACCTGATCCAGGTAATATAGGACTCTAGCTATTTCCAAAATCTTTTCTACAGTCCTTTGGGTGTGAGTGATGGCCCCTAGTTGGCTCAGGTGTTCTGCATGAAGGGTCTCCTGCCTCAAGAAGTTTGACGCCTGTAAAGAGAAAGGCACTGTTTTGGGGGTTTTTTGCCTGTATTTCAACCATTCAATTAAATATATTTTTAGAAAGGCTGCTAGAACACATGAAAGAATAAATGAGGGACTTGGTTTGAAATGGGTAGGCTAATAAACATCATTAAGGAATCAAAAGTCATTGTTCTGAATCTTACTTTCCTTGTTGCCTTTAAATACCTTGCTTGAATTCTCATACAATCAACAACTGAATATTTAACTGAAAATAATAACTGATTTGCATACAACCAACAAAGGAAGGGCTGTGCAAAAATGATAGAAATTCTGTTTAAAAGTTTGTCTATGCTAATGACAAAGCAGAATTTATGCTTTTATCATCATTGACTTATGAATAAACATATTTATCACTGACTCATAAACAAACAAATATTGCATGTATACTCTGTGTCTCTGGTGAACAATGAGTCACTGGCTGAGATTATTAAAACAGCTTTGGATTTTATAGGCTATAAGAGCATTCTTCAGTTTAATTTACCACACACTTATTTGGCATGTCAATGACTATGCAGAATTAGAACGCACAAAAGAGAAAAGATATGCACTTAATTTACACTCTAGGAATTCATAAAACCAATATGCTTTTTCTTGTCATTTGCACTTAATTTCATCTTTAAGGATTTTCTTTAATTTTGTACTGTAAGAATCTTTTTTTTCGTGCAAATAAAAAGAAACAAAACCCCCAAAAATGTGTTGTAATACCGCTTACTCTAATTGAAAATACTTAAATACTATACAAATATTATTACACAAGAATGAAGATGCAGTGACAGCCTTTACCTGACTCTGAAGATGTAAAAGGCAATTGAAAACTTGCTCTCGAATCTCATCTTCAGTTTTCTTCTATGGAAAGCAAATAATGACCATTAAACATTAAAAATACATACCAGACATGTAATTTAAGAAACTCACCTTCACGGGGATCATAACACACTGCAGATTATCACACTGTGATTGACATCTTAAAAGGTTTTGTCATGCTGTGGACTGCATTAATGCTGGTATTGTCCACATTTCCAACTGACCTGAGTGAAGCTGTTCTTAGCCAATGTGATAAGGCTCTGGTCACTTGGAAGACAAACCCTGAGTCCCACAGGGAGCAGTCTCTTCATGGAAGCCACAATAAGAGAGGTGTGTGTAGAATAACGATCCCCCTTCCTCTTTATCATCCTCTTTTCATGGTCGAACTTAATATTAGAAAACCATGAACATAAATAAATTTTTTGAGACTTTGACCGTAATAAAATGAACAGAAAGTTGTGAACTCATAATTTGGGAGAAATGTGACCAGTGAGTGAACACTTTGAGTCAACTGTTTTGTGGTTACCTTTGAACTAAAAGTAGTGTCTGATGTAAAGACATTTCATTATATCATAAGGTCAATTTAGAAAAATGTCTGACCTTGGACATTTTGTAATTGTTGACCAAGAAAGCCAAGTTGTTGATCTCATGTTGGACTACATAGTTCTGTTCCTCCCATTTGAAATTCTGTTGTAGCAAGCACAGGTGAAGATAAAAATGCATGGTTTATGGGGTACATTATTCAGATGGATAGTAATGACATTAGAAGAATAAGCAAAAACACTATTATGTGTCATCCTCACATGAGATTTGGCCCAGAACATAAAGACCTCTGCCACCATGCTGAACAGCTGCTCAGCATCAGGGTTTGACTTTTTCAGCCAGCTGGCTCTGAGACAAGACAGACCAAAACATATCCCATTATAATCGCTGAATTTATTCCTGTAAATTTATTCCTGTAAATTTAAACATATGCCTTAAATAAAAACAAAATTAACCACTCAAATCCATGAATCTTACTCTTTTCGCAAAAAAATGCTCTACTGTTTACAACAGGCCAACAGTTATTTACTTGAAGGCCTTTTCTCAATGTTTTACCATTTCAACAAACACTAATGTAAAATTTGGTGTTCAAAAGGTTTCTGAAGAACTTTAGAAGTCAGGTGATAATTACCGAGTAATGTCAATCTAAAATATATTAAAATAAGTTTCACTTTCCATTGAGTTCAAATTACTCCTGGAGCTTTTGGCCTCACAAAATAAACTTGTCTCTCCACTAAGCTTCTTGGTAGCATGCCTTACCGATTAGAATCCACAAATGGGATGAGGAGAGGATAGAAGGCATAGAGGTCTCGCACCAGCACAGTGAACTTCTCCTGTATCTGCAACTCTGCTTCGGCGATATCGCACCCTTCTGCTTTCATGTGCTCCTCCTCCAGCAGCAGGCATTCGGCCCTCTTCCTCAGCTTCTCCATCAGTGGCAGGAAGTGGCTCTTTAACAGCTCAGTGCGGGCTTCGCGTATGATTGGCTGAGAAAACACTGAAGGAATAAAAAAAAAACTCTTAATGGTGGAAAAAAAGGAGAATAAAATGCAAAACTGATGTGGAATAAAGACATCCACACAACAATCACAGTTCTGCACATGACTACAATACCTGCCAGCTGTTTCATCCAGTCACCCTGGCTAGCACCCACATGGTTGTGGATAATACGAAGGATATGGCCAAGTAGGTCGCTAGCATGCTGAGGAATGATAGTGGAGCAAATTGGACTGTCTGGCTGGCCGTCAGGGCCCCAGCGACACCAAAGGGACATGTAGCTGCACAGCATGGGTAAGGTGACCTCCGTGACATGGATGTAGTGGGCCTGGCGAGCTCCGGCACCAGCGCCTGCCAACTCCTCCACTTCCTCTAGAGCCTGTTCCAGAGAAGGTAAGAGAGGAAACATGTCCTCCACCTGATCTGGCAGCCCCAGGTCTAACAGAAACAGATAAGTAAAAATAACGCTGAGAAAACAGAAGGGTTAAGTTGCAGGGTTAAGAGTTATTCAAGACGCCCAAGATTAAACGGACAAAACTGATATATCTATATATATCAGTGTGTTTGTTTATTACCTTCTCTCTCAATAGCACTCATAGTGTTGTAGATGAAGTAAGGGTTGTTCAGGTCTAGGGCTGGCTCCAGGAAGCACACCGGAAAAGTCCCAGTCAGGGCTGCCAGACAAGCGCCTGCCATTGGCCTCTGTCTGTATGAAAACGCTGTGTTACGACACAGACATGGGACTGCCTAATCTTACAAATCTTATTAACCTCTTTGGGGTAGGATTGCTAGTGCAAGTTTACTTGCCAGTTATTCTTTTGTATGTCATGTCAAAAATGTTAATTTCACAAATCATGCATTTCATCATTTCTATGATCAAGTATTGTATGTCCAGTATGCATAGAAAATGGTACCATTTTGAACCAAAAGGTTATGTGAAAATAAATGGACAGATACTAAATAAGAGAATTAAACATGATTAAAAGAAGATATTGTCATTAGCACAAACTCTTAAATCACACAGCAGGCAGTACCCTTCCATGTAGATGCTGCTACTGGTGCCAAGAGAGTAGAGGCTGTTGAGGATTCTGCAACAGTACACCTGGATCCTCCCCACTAGAAAGACAAGATGATGGTTAAAGCTGAGATCGACTTTCAGAAACAATCAAGAACAGCTGACAGCATTGAGTCACACAGAAATGGACAAGCTAAGCTTGATGGCTGCTGATTCAGGTAATGAATGATTCTTGTCAGAATATTAGTGAAGGAGGCAATATGCTCCTGCTGCTCTGTGGCCATGAGGAGACACTTAATGAGACCTGGTTTAAAAGATGTGGAAGTTAGGAAGTTGAGGGGAGGGTGTCCCTGAGTGATTCAGGGGCATGGAAACCAGCTGTTCCAGCTCCGTAGCATATGGAGGGAAACAAATGAGACGAGAGAAAACACCTGTGCCGGTGGTTTTAATTTTACTATTGTGAGATAACACAGGGAGGTATGTTTACTGCCTGTAACTGTGCATTTTGGGGTGTAAGAGTCTTACACCCTAAATTTCAGACATGTGTAATTACAGACTCTGTAATTTCAGACATTCTACCTTCACAGTGGCTTGCATCAAGATAGGCCTTACCCAGGAGGTCCACTCCATAGTTTTGGATGCTGAGATGATGAAAGAGGGAAGTGAGGGTAGGGAGAAGAATGGAGGTTGTGTAGCTGACAACTCTGGCCACTCCCCTAGCCTGTTGAGTCCTACTCTGAGGCAAACAGACCAAGGTCACAGAAAGGTTTTCTACAGTCATCTCCAGATCAGCTGCAGCTGCCTCAAAGAATGAATGCAGAGATGCTTGGATAGACTCTGGGGCTGACTTCATTAATGTCCTAGGGCCAAAGAGTAAGAACATTTTAGGGTTTTTTTGTCACAAGGAATAACATCTGGATAAACTGTATATGTAATTTTAAGAGTAAGTAATACATTTAATTATATAATATTTATTGATTCACTTTCTACAAAAACAGATAATGTAAAAGGAAATATGTTAAATAAGAAATGTAGAAAATTTTAAGATTGAAGTGTCTCTTTTGGCAAGCCATAATAAACCAGTTAAGTGGACTAAATTTGTTGCTAATCTATCCACCAGAAGTCCAAATGACATCTCTGCAGAGCTAAGACTCCATTTCTAACGTCATGCTTCAGAGGCATTGTCCTCAGGGAGAAAAAGTGGTATCAACCACAATTAGATGGCATCAGTGTATCAGTGGCTCAATTACACCAGTCATCTCATCTTCAGACATGGTAGTATGACACTGATGTGACCGCAGGGAGAGCGAGGAGATCGATTTAGGCACAGTGTGACAGTAGTGCCATCTAGCTACCTGGCATCCAGAGCCTGAGCCAAAACATGGAGGCAGCTGGCAAATGATGAGGCTTCGTTTCCTAGGAAAACCCACACAAGAAAGCAAAGATGAAAACTGCACTAAACAGACACAACCATGGACAACCAAAGAGCAAACCAAGGAAGCAACAAAAAACAAGAACAAGTTCTTGTTTTTTCAACAACTTCTGAATAAAGTTTATTTCCACACCATCCTTACCAAAGAGTGAGATCCTGTGTCTTACCAGAGCTGCAAGCTTACAAAAGAGGCTAGATGTGAGGAGAAAAGACAAGTGAAGTAATGAGGAGGTGGGAGTGGAAAAAGTAATTATAGGACACAAAATCAGAAGAATGGCAGTACAGAAGAGGAGGCTTCTACTGTTAAAAAAGAAATAACTTAAATAAAACTGTTCAATTATGCAAAACATGCCTGAGGAATTGCCCCATAACAATGTGATGTGCAAGAGAATAAGAACATTTTGTTAGTGTAATCAACATACTGCATGTTTTGTTGGAACTGACACAAACCTTGCAATCATCTCCTTTTCTTTTTTTGAGGCATGGCTTCTATTGACACTTGAGAGCGAAGTGGACAGGAAATACAGACGGTGGCTCTTTATATATTGTTCCAAAAGAGGAAGGACAACCTGCAGAATGGAGTAATAGACAGTGGTCACACTTTTCATTTGCTGCCTCCTTAGATGCAGAGCTGTGTGTGGGAAGCCTTTATTCATGTCTTGATGGCAATAGACACGCCTACATGGATTTCAAAATGGTTAAACATATTACACAGCACAAAGAGTTTTACTTTGAGGGGTTGCCCATGGAAACAATCTAACAAAAAATTTAAATTAAAATTGGATGGCTTGAATGAATTATGAAAAAAGCAAGGGACAGGGAAGAAAAATGGCATTGGAAAATTTAAACTGGGAGCTAAATCAATGTCAGAGATTCCATATTGGACAGTAGATTAGTGTTTAGATATGCACTGATCTGAGGCAAACCTTGGGGAAAAAATGTATTGGTTGCTGGCGTGGAGCGCTCTCTCCTTTAGACATCTGTCCTCTGGCTTGCATCACCTCTGGAAAGAAAAACAGAATGAAATACTGAATCCTATGCAATCAAAGACATGAAACTAAGGACGAAATAAAAAATATATAAATAATTAAAGTGTTTCTATGCAAGTTTCACTTAAGAAAGACAGGTTCACGTTTTGTGATGGTTCAAATCAAAACTGCCCTGAGGCAGATGTGCTGAAAGCAGACTCCAGAGACTATGGCTCATTATTCATACACTGAAAATTCAAGGCCCACTCAAAAGTAAGTTTTTTATGTGTTCAAAATCTTACAGTATCAGTGACATTGTTCAGTCATACATTTGGAATGTATAATGTGGAAGCTTTATGTGTTTTATCTTACATCTATCTTTTTTTTGGTCTATACATTTATGAACACTTTATGTTACCCAGCTCCAACATGTGCTCTTGGGTATCCTCAGTGTGAGACAGCACCACCTGAAGGAGAGTGTAGCTAAAGCAATTGGCTATGGCTGGAAAGTCCATCTCCGCTGTCTTCCGATCCCTGCAGAGGCAGTGAAATCAAACATTAGCTCTACCTTTGGATACTGTATAATCTGGACTATTTATTTGCAGAATTTCAAGACAACACTATGCAGTGGGAAGATAAAGAGGCAATGCAATTATCTTACTCACTGGTTGTGCTGTATCTTCGAGCAATACCACTGTGACATGAAAGATTGGCTCATTCTGTACTCACCTCCACACAGTGTAGCCATTGAGCTGAAGGAACTTGAGGACATCCTGGGCTCTTTCTCTGAATTTGGTCTTCTCCTTGGCAGTCAATGTATCATAGGGTACAAGCATTGAATGGCCAAACCCTGAGAACAGAAACGGGTCAAATACATTGCTAATGGAGAGGAGAGGAGATTTCATAGAATAATTGTTGACATATTATTGTACCTTTACTCTCAAGGTCTAATTTCTTCCTCTTAGCCCAGGCATTGTGATAGTTTTCAGCCAACTGTTCTGCCATAGCCTATTGAAATGAAAAGAAAAGAGAAGAGTAAAAATCTATCTTCCAACTGTCTGGCACATGAGTTTGGCAGACTTTTTCACTGCAGGGATGCAAACGCAGAGTGAGTTTAAATAATGGCCAAACGCATCAGCTCCTCTCACTCCCTTTCAAAGCAGCAGACAATATCTTAATGGACCAGGAGGAGGGACCAGGCACACTTCTTCAACAAGGAAATTACTTTGTCAATGAGATGCATCAAGGAATTATGTCCTGTACCCCAAATATAACAACACATCCCTCTAAATATGTGACCAAGATGATGATTTCTTGTTTTAAGCTGTTTTAGAAGACAAATATGTCTGAGCAGTTAGACTGCAACTGCATTCATTTACATGATCGCATAATCTGACAACTCCAAATAATAATCCTGTTAACATGCAAGAAAATATAATTTGAATTATTCAGATGTGCAACACAAAGTCAATACTCCTTTGCCTTACACACAACAACATTAGTTATAGTCCAGCGTTTCCACCTCTGCAGATTGTATGCCAGGATTAAAGTAGAACCAAAGTTTACCTACTTTAATAGTGTTTCATGGAGACGTAAAATGTATTACTTACACACTGGTCCCATGATAACGTGATGCTGCTCATGTCCATAGGTTTGGGGCTGAAGGTTGATGCTCCTTCAAAAGACAGCTAGGACAGACAGCAATAAACATGTTGAATCCAGTAGGGAAGAAGTTTAGCTGTGAATAACATTACTTTTACTAAGACAGACAAGTTCGGTGACCAGAAGCTATGCGAATGTGGCCTTTGGAGTATTTATACCTGTCCAGACTGAGAGATTCTGCGTGTACAGGTATGCATGCCAAATGTGTCTCCTTCTTTGGTCCTCTCTATGGTCCATCCAAAGGCCAGCATACTTTTTATTGTCTCTTTAATGGCCAAGCGGCATGCCTCCTTCTCCTGGAAAACTCAGAAATATAGATCAACCCTCGTGTAAAATTGAATTCAATAGGTCATCAAAGGACAGCAGTAGAGCAGAACTTGCTCAAACTATTTTGATATTTCAAAACCTTGAAGTGTGTTGTCCACTCCATATTCTAAAGACAAACCACAACCAAAGGCTTTTTAATCTTTTATATTACATATACCACAGTTGGTATGCAAGAGCCTCTGGGATTTGTCAGTTCACTGCTTTCTTTGCTGAAGTATATTCTCTCACACACACACACACTCATAAAAATGGACTTCTCAGTCTACCTTCTCAGCCAGGGCCCTGTATGGCTTGAGGAGAGGGTGAACCTTGCTGTTCTCACATAGCTGCTCCCCATGAACCCAGCCATTAGCAAACTGACAGAGAAAAAGATTCAGTAAAATCACACATTAGAATAAGAAACAATTAGAATTAGAAATATAAACACATCAACACAATAGCTAAACCACACAAAACAGAGGTTTTGACAGAGTCATGCAAAAACATTATCTTCTTAAGTGGTTCAGTTCTGACAAGGATTCCATATATCAACTGTACTTTGTCAACTTTAACAGGCCGTTGAGGAATAATTATTGTGATATTACCTTGTCCAGTGACCACTTCTCATGAGTATGCTCTGCATACTTGTTCACTACAAACTCCAGTCTCTCTGGCACTGACACACTAGTGCAGGGAAAGACATAATACATAATTTAAATCTATTGCACGGTAATTTATTTGGATACAACTGCACATTATAAATGGAAAGATTTATCAAGAGCATGAAAATAAATGTTCATATGACACTTAGTGTTAGTTAATTCTGTCTACCAAATTACAGCTTACACTTCTGAGGAACAGTCTATCTTCAGGAATCCCCATCTGCTATTTTTTGTCAACAATCAACAACTATCCCTGGTCAGTATCTTACTTGGAGGTATCTATAGGTTGGGGGTCAAAGTGTCCTTCTGTACCCATGGAGGATTTTCTCTCTGTATGGGACATGCAGCTTGAGTCCATGTGGTCAGGAGGCAGAGCCTTGGCCACTGCAGCCAGGCACTGGACACACAGCTTAAATAACTGAGGATCATAGGGCTGTAGAGTTTGAGAAGGAAGGTGGGATTTGGGAACAGTGTGGCAGGAAGGGAAAAAGAAATAAAGAGACAGCATTGGCATGATAAGAAAGGGGAGAAATAATGCTGGGATTAAATATAGATAGAGAGAAATGTTTATAATTATTGATTTCTGAGATCAATAGATTTATTCCTCAAACAGTCCTGTTCCAATATCTGTGAAATAATGAAATACTCCAAAAAATTTTGTAGTCACCATCCTCCACATTTTACAAGAATACAGTGATTCTAAAAAAGAAGAAGATGCATCCTGGTTGCAGAAATACTTCTCCTGAATAAAGTCTATCTCATGCACACACACATGGCCAAGTAAAAACCCTGTTAGAAACCTTGTTAAGTGGTCAAGAAATCCAATTTCTCCAACTTAAGTCTAAGTATGAATCCCTTACCCCAATAAAAGAGAAGTTTCTTGTTTACATGATTTTTAAGAAATGTGGTTACTGCAGAAAGTCAATACTAACTTGCTTAATTACTGTGAGTGGATGTAAAGTAACAAACTGGTATAACATACTGTTTATTGTATCCCACATCGAAGTTCAACTTGTATGACATTTACATTTTCCTTCCTATAATATTTTATTCAAATGTCTCCACCGTAAGCGATCTTTTAACCAATCTACAATAGGCATTAGACAATGAATAAAGCAATCAAAATGCTGTGCGCCTAAGCTACAGTACATATAAAGTAAGTTATTTTTCTATGAAGAAGTTACACATTTCTATTAAACGCTGAGTGTGGGCTCAGTGTTTGAGGCTGTTTGATGTGGAACACAAGTGGGACTGGAATAACCATGTGAACTTGGTTCTTTGATGTTTTCATGTTCTGTATCAGTCAGGAATGTGCTGGTGGTGCATGCTTATAGTGAACAGAAAATATTCAGTTATTGTTTATGTCGCACATTTCCAACAATTCTGTTTAGGGGTGAGAGGTTTCATACTAGGATATGAAAAAGTAACTCTTGTGTTATATCTTCCTCCACTCAGGTTCTTCTGGAAGTACATTAAAGTTTCTCTTGAAATAGACTTCAAGGAGGATGGAAAAAGTGGGTGATAAATCAATCGTAGGACTTACAGCGTCCAGGAAAATATTATTATAATTTTTAATAATTTAAATGTTATCTTGGGACTGACACAGGTATTCAATATGGTTTACCTTTTTTGCCAAGGCCTTAAACACACCCCAGAACAACTTTCTCGACAGGTGGAGCTCCTCTTCAGAGGCCAAATCCTGGTCACCCTGCTCTCCAGTTAAAGAGTAGTACTTCCACCTCTGCTCGTAGTGACTGGTCAAGAGCTGGGTGGACAAAAGTATTGACCGAAGTCAATCAAATTAATCATTTTAACTTTGTGTACTAATATATTCTAACATACACTTTCTAGTAAACTGCAATTTGTGTATCCACCTTTAGTGGCATCTTGCTGTCGTCTGTGAGATGGGGAACATCAAAGACAAGACGTCGAAGAAGAGGCTGCATCATAGATGGTTGGAGTTTACTGAGGAAACAAAAGAGTGCAGAATTAGTCACATGAGCAGACACAGATCACATCCACCAACACACGATGTCTTGGAAAAATGACTCATATAACTGAGAAGATGCCAGGGGCAAGATGTTAATTAATTTAACATTTTGATTGAATTTGATAAATTATATCTGAATTGGGAAAATCAGTCTTTATAATATAATGAGTGGGAATGAGATTGTACTGATGTGTCTGCATTAATCAAAAAATAAAAATGACAGACCACAGATGAAGCTACCAAAAATGACATTTGACACCACAACATATATAATCTAGAGACTTGCTGAAAAAACTTGCAGACAGCAACAGTCATTTGCAATAATAAAAAAAATAATAAAGTGGAGACAGAAGCCTTACTTTGTGGGTTGCTTCATCATACCAACAAAAAAATCCTACCTGCACACAGCCAACAAACAATCTTCAATAGTGTCTCTCTGAGCCCTGGTCAAGCTAAGAGCCCTGGAGAGGGTGTAGATTGTCTGGATGAGAGAATCCACCAGCAAAGTGTGGTCCTCTAAAGCACAGAAGAGAGCTGAACATTTGGTGAGAAGGGGAAGCACAGTTGTACACAAGTATCTGTTGAGGGCCAGAGCCATATCAGTGGATCCTAAGACAGCCTGTAATGAAAAAGAGAGGCCAATTGGACTATTACACAGAGCCTAATTACCCAAGTGGAACTAAATAGAAAAGATGGAGTGAGGAGACAGCAAGAAGAAAAGGGGACCTTGATCAGGAATGCAAACAACGTTTCCTCTTACTGAACCCAGAGATCAAAAAATATATAGAGAAAGTGTAATTAAACATTAGATTAATGATCTGTAGATAAATCTATTAAAACTATTTTTGGAAAATTGAGACAACAAAATGTCTTGTAAGTCAGTGCAGTTGATCAGAAGTCATGTTAAAGAGGATTTTTCACAGTAATGCTATGATATAATCAATGCTAGGGACGGAGGGCGGGGTGGGGAGAGAAGTTGATATTTTTTATTGGTGTTGGGGTGAAGCTTGGATTAATATGAAGGTCACTCCTACAATGTTACACTGGATCTCTCAAGCAGGTGAACAAGGCAACATAATTTTCTCTACTCACAGTGTCAAGAGAGACTGCTGCCTGAAGGTCAGGCAGAAAGCCAACTTCTAGTAGGTGGAGAAGAAAACTCTGGTTCTTGATGCCGTAAACCCGGTCCAAGAACAGAACCATAGCTGCCTTGTGGTCTGGGCAGAACACTGTGGATAGGTCAGGCTCAACCAATAGACCATCTGGACATACAAATAAAAAGTAAAGATTTTAGAGGCCAGTCCTGTGCCAAAAGGGAAAATGTGACTACGAAAATCTCTGAGTGGAGCTCATGAGTAAAAAGAAAGATCTTAAACACAATTATAATTTAGGAGGCAGACATAGCAGGCATGCTAGGTTTGGACTGCCAAGTAGGCTCATTTCACCTTTAGACACTGAAGGTATTTGAAAGGAGATGCTGATGACTCCTTCAAGATCCTGAATGGGGATGAGTGACCTCAGAATGGCCCTGATGCGGATAGCTTCTCCTTTGCCTCCTTGAATCAACTGGACAAAAATTCAGAACAAGATTCTGTTATTGGTCAGTCATTTAAAGCTGCAGCCCATTTTGCTGCACAAATGTAATTTGTGTCAAAGTGGAGACACTGAGTAGAGACTGTTTTTGGATTTATTTTCTGGAACATTGTTGTTTAACTCTTTCTGATTTATTTTTAAGTGTTTTAAGTAGTGCTGGGCAACGCTACATTTTTTTTTATGGCAATTAATCGCACAGTTATGTGCAAAATTTGATTAATAAATTCTAAAGTAGTGTATTTCTTGTAAATCTCAACGTAAACATTAATGTAATCAAATCAAATATAAAACCAAAGCTATTTGCCACTGCCAGGGCATTACCTTTCATAGTTGGTTAAAACAAGTTAGAGTCAGGAGCCACGATCATAACAGGCACCTTCTGAGCAACAGGTTAACATACATGAATCTGTTTTCTTGTTTTTTTCTGAACAGGTATCAGCAGAAACATTTTTCTTTTATCAGGTAGCAGTATAAACTATGTTCAGTAGCAAGTGTCCCCGTTAGACTGAGGTGAAGTGGTCGCCTCACGCACACGCTCGCCACCAAAGTTGAATTGTCTTGAAATGTTTTTTTCCAACGCGCAGCACGAATCATTGGAAAAGAGACTGATCCTCGCTGTTTGTTAGTTCCCAGAATCTATTACTGTTTACTAAACAGAACATCAACAGGAGGGATTTCACATGACATCCCCACAAAACTAGATGAAGGCCTATCAGGTATAGTTATGTAGCCTATAATTTAGTTAAATAGGCTACAGCTGTGTAGCGCACAGAAGCCGTCGCCATGGTTACTATCCACCGAGTGCCTGCTGTTTACTCGCAGAGCGCTTGTCTCCAGTTCAACTGAGGAAAAAGCAAGCGTCTACGTCGTGATTTTAAGAACGTTCCTAAGACCGACATCTTCCCCAATACTAATCAGCATGCAGTGTGTAGCTATCCACTTCGGTATGGCATTTGATCGCTTGTCTTGCATTTGTTTATCTACTTCTCCCACACACTACATCCAACGTAGTCTCCCGAAGCCTCTCTCCGCTGCTTGTTTGGGTGGGTGATTTGCAGGCTGATCAACATCCCAACCCTGTGACCCATGGTTTGACTATGTGTATTCAGAACCAGTGACTTTCAGTGACTAACAGACTTTCAAAATAATAATATAAACTGTGTTAACATGCTTAATTAATGCGTTAAGGAGATAATATCCCGTTAACGTGCCCAGCCCTAGTTTTAAGTGTTGTTTTTTTTATTTGTCTTTGGAAAAAGTTCTTTTACCAACAATTTTATTTGCTATTCTTTTATCTTTTAAAGGTTTTAATGGATTCATTATGGTATTAATGGATTTTTGGAATGGAATTGCCTTTGTGTTTGAAAGTTGTGACAGAAAATGCCTTGTTGTCTTGTTTTGTCTTGTACTTTAATGCCATTGTAAAAGGCAAAATAAATCTTTTCATCATCATCTTTTCAAAAGGTAATTTTTATCAGGGGCTTATGTTGACAGTCAGGTGCTCACTCCCTAAGCTGAATAACGTTGTCACTGGTATTGATGCAGGAAATCTGTTGTCAAGCAAATACACACAGTTAAATGTCTCTGTTTTCAGTTGTCTAAAAGTGCAGTATGTGGACCAGGGCATTCTGTGGAAAGGTAAAGTCTTTTTTTGTTTTTCCCTGACTCGTTCTTTAAAAAGCAGACTTTCTCCATTAGGCTTTATTGTTTCCGACATTATTGGATATTGATGCAGAAGGGCTGCTGAAGGCTGGGAAAAAAAACACTCACATGCATCTCTGGAGCACAACGCCCCAGTAAGTCGATAAGGGCTGAGTAGAAGGTCATGATGGCGTGCCCCATGTGAATGAGGTCATCATCAATGTCCTGGGCAACGTCTCTGCTACAGGAAACAATCATAACGGTCAAAGCTTGTCAGGAACTAAAATAAATCATTAAAGATTTTGAACTGAATCAAATGATTGATTATCCCTAAATAAAGCAGCCCGTTAGCCAGGCAAGATAAGGTCTTTCCTCCTAATTTCTAATGACCTTACTATTTATTTACAATTCTGACAATTATAGACATAAAGGACATGCAGACAGAGCAGCAGTCAGCTCCCACTCCAAATAAATCCTGAATGATGCATCTTAAAAATAATCAGTGTCATTAAATTGTTGCAATTTTGTATTTAGGTTATTGAACCTCTATTTACCAAGGGCAGGTTGGCTGAACACAGATGCTGTGGTCCATCCAAGAAATGCTCAAAAAAGCCAGAGAGAAAATTACTCTTATTACGATAAGACATAAGGAAACAGTGCTGAATAGCCTTACCCCCAATACAGTGTTTCATTAAATACAGTATAGGTGATTTTCCATAGTCTGTATTTAAAACAAACAATTTGAAAACAAGTTAATAATTGAATTAAATAAACTGAATATACATTGTTTTTACTGTATAGTTGATATATTTTGCCAATAAAATTCTTCTTCAAATACAAAACCTCTTTATGCTGCTTAAATTGAATGATTTTGAACTTTGATTCGCCATTGCCAATAAACTTACAATGCGCAACAGTCACATTGCAGAAAAATGCAATATCAAGTAAGTCAAATTAAGTCAACCACCACAACTTTTTTGCTGCTTGATTGAAATGGAAAACTTCTCATTTTCGATTTTTATTCGATTTAAGGTTTCTTGGATACACAGAGTTTGTTGCTATTGAGTGACAAGCAGGGCCTGCATGCACAGCGAACCACCAATCACAACGATCAGTTTATTAAACAGCCAAAATAGGCCCCGCCCAAGGGGGGGCGGGAGCTGGTGTATTTAACTGCACTTTTATTTTTATCATTTTGTTTAAAGTATGTTTACTGCGTTAAAGCTCAAGAAAGGATGGTTTGTTCTTAAACAAAAGTCTTCAGACTAAAAAGACATTTTTCAGCTTATTCTACGCATTTTCCCTAAAAAATCACCCCAATGATTTTAGGATGATTAATTCTTTTCAAATAGAGCAACTGAAGTCACCTGGTAAAAATTCATGTATTTTTTCATATTGCAATATATATCACAGAAAAGAAAACTATTGCAATGTTTTTTTTCCCCCAGTATCGTGCAGCCCTAATGCACAGTCAACCAAACTGGTGTGAGAAAATGAGAAATGGATGAGAAATAAAAAATAAAAAAAACTGATGAGCATTTCTCTACAATATAAAATAAAAAAAATGTAATGCATTAAAACTATTTAATTGTTTGCAATCTGTAATCTTAACATTACTTTGAATCAAAGTACATTTGTACGCAGCATTATCAAATTGGTGATAACTGATTGAACATGTCAAAAAATTGCAGTATTCAGCATCTAATACTGACAGTGTTCTGTTGGACTGGTAAGTGGTACAAGGTCCGTCCATAGAAGGGTCCTTTGAGATCCTAATGGCTTCCTTCATGGCTGCTAGGAGACCGTGTCCCCCATCACCTTGCAGGGCAGGGCCAAAACACTCAGGCCGACGAATCAGCAACCTCAACACCACATAAGCATTCTCCTCTACACTCTCACCTGTGATCAAGGAATACATACAAGATGAAGAATAACCATCATGTACTGGGTAAAAGTGTGGACTGTGTATAGGAGAGCATTTGTTTGTTTTAGAACCTTTTTCCATCAGAGATTCTCAGTGAATTTATAGTACATGAAATGAATAAACTGAAAACACATCAAGATGATCATTATATTAATGCTACCCAGTTTCATATATTTACAGCTCATACAGAGGGAGAGAAAAGAGGTACCCCTGAAATTACTCAGAAGCTAATGGTATGGAAAGCAAATGCCATTTGGCTTAACTGTCATTACCCTCAAGGACAATGTGAACTGTCTTCTGGGCACCGGTTCAGAGTAAGAAAAATCAATAGTAAAATAGCCTCTATTACTTAATTGGGAGCATATAATGATGCAGCCTTTTTATTAACTAAAATTCAAATTAGCTTTATTGGCACCACTGTAGGAAATATCCAAGAAACGATAAATGCCGTGAATAGGTTACAAACTGAATATATAAATAAATAAATAATACTAACTAAAATAACCAAGTTTCTGTAATGGGACATTAATATTTATATAATTAAATACATTTTGAATGACAAACTGACTGGAATCATCCAAACAACACAATTCTAAGCAGAGCTTGTGCAAACAACTGGCACTGATATTTTGTCACTGAAGATATCACAGGTCACTAATGTTATGGGATAGAACTAACAGGTTACCATTGCAGAAGACAGCAAAACGTAGAAAATTCAGGTAACGCTCGCCCTCAACAGGGTTCCATCCAATATCAGGATAGCCTTTTGCCAATAGCATTGGACAGCTCTGGAGACCACAGCCAGCAAGGTACTGAACCACCTGGATAGTAGATTAGATTTGCTTTACAGATAATGGGTTATTGCAGCAACTGTAAAAACAATGAAATAGAGCAAGACAAACATATTTTTCCCTTCAAGTTGAATCTGTGCTGTCTCAACATTATGGCTTTCTTAGTGAACTAATAAATATGATTTAAGTTTTGCACTCATTTGACTTCAGATAACTACTTGTAGTAGTGCAAGTGGTCACTTACGATGTACAGTGTGTTGCTCAAATGTCATCAGACACTACAGCTACAGTGGGGGAAATAAGTATTTGACCCCTTGCTGATTTTGCAGGTTTGCCCACTTACAAAGAATGCAACGATCTATAATTTTAATCATATGTACATTCTAACAGTGAAAGAGAATCCCAAAGAAAATTCCAGAAAATCACATCATATGAATTTATTAAAATTGATAACCATCTGATGAGGAAAAACAAGTATTTGACCCACTGGACAAACAGCATGTTAATATTTTGTAGAAAAGCCATTATTGGCCAGCACAGATGTCAAACGGTTTTTATAGTTGGTGACAAGGTTTGTGCACATTTCGGCAGGGATGTTGGCCCACTCCTCCCTGCAGACAGCCTCCAAATCATTCAGGTTCCGAGGTTGTCGCCTGGCAACTCGAATTTTAAGCTCCCTCCAAAGATTTTCAATTGGATTCAGGTCTGGAGACTGGCTAGGCCACTCCAGAACCTTGATGTGCTTCTTCTTCAGCCACTCTTTTGTTGCTTTGGCGGTGTGCTTAGGGTCGTTGTCGTGCTGAAACACCCATCCTCGACCCATCTTCAGCTCTCTCACTGAGGGAAGGAGATGTTGGTCCAGAATTCCACGATACATGGCCCCGTCCATCCTCCCCTCAATACGATGGAGTTGTCCCGTCCCCTTGGCTGAAAAGCACCCCCAAAGCATGAT
>NC_060164.1:18958861-18980168 GCF_021292245.1 Micropterus dolomieu
TGCACCGACAGTTGATCTTTTCTCTCCAAGTTGCTTTCCGATTCTCTTGTAGCCCATCCCAGCCTTGTGCAGATCAACAATCTTGTCCCTGATGTCCGTAGAAAGCTCTTTGGTCTTGCCCATGGTGGTGATGTTGGATGCTGGTTGTTTGGGTGTTGACAGGTGTCTTTTATACAGGTAACGAGGTGAGGCAGGTGTATTTGATGTAGATAATTGGTTGGGATTGGGGCTGTGTCTTAAAGAAAGACTAACTGGCTTGTAGGAGCCAGAATACTTGCTGTTTGGTAGGGGGTCATATACTTGTTTTTCCTCATCAGATGGTCATCAATTTTTATAAATTCATATGATGTGATTTTCTGGAATTTTCTTTGGGATTCTGTCTTTCACTGTTAGAATGTACATATGATTAAAATTATAGATCGTTGCATTCTTTGTAAGTGGGCAAACCTGCAAAATCAGCAAGGGGTCAAATACTTTTTTCCCCCACTGTATGTATTGCTGCATGTCACCTACCTAAATATACATTATTATTGAACAAAGAAAACCATTCAATGTGAGAAGACCGTTTTCTTCAATTACTTAAATTGATAGCACATGCGCATTTGCAGGCTGCACAGGAAGACGGAGGGGAATAACAAGGGAGAGTATTATAAACAGAGAAAAGGTTTCACAGACAGTGACAGTGCAACCTAAACACCCAAACACAACAGAGATGAGTGAAACAGGAGTGCAAAATAATATAGAATAGCAGAGCATGTTCATTACAGAGCAGAGCACTTATCTATATATACATGACATATAGGAAACTATTAACAGCAGTACTGTAAAGGAGGGCACAGTATATGAACTCACCTTCCCTAGGTCAGGTTCCCTCAACGCTAAGGCCAGTTCATTATTATCCATAACAGAGGCTGCTGCCACATCCAGAGGAGTGGCCCCACGCATGGAAGGTGAAGCTAAGGGACGAATGCATAAAACAATCTGAACGCTAACTAATTCAAACTATATATAATGTTAGGATACTGGGGGTTTCTTACGGTAACACCTTCCCAAGGTTATTATAGCCCTCAATTTCCTTTTGTGCAAAGAGTAAAAGGGTCAGAAACTAGCACATATACTGTATCTGTGCAGTTCAGTACAACAGTCCTGCAGTTTTTTCTTAGTAAATTACCATAGTAAAACTTTCAATGTCACATGTTTAACATGTATTGCCATCCATTCAACAGCACTACAAACCTATCAAGTTCTATTGTCTAATAAAGGGTTATTGTATTTTAATAGATCACAGCACATTTTTATAGGAGTTTCTGTAACTTTGCACACCACATACACAGAGACAGACAGACAAGATTTACCTAGTCCAACACTGCTGTTTTCCAGCAGGTAGCTGAGGTGGTCAAAAAGGGCTCCCTGATTGTGGCGGCTGATTCGGCAAAAATAACACAGGAATCGACAGCAGCTGGCCACCATCTTGGGAAATGTAATCTCCTAACAAAAGAAAATGAATGCATGGATATAAAAAAAAGCAAAATGTGAGGAGGTAGATGGTATAAAATAAACGGACTGTCCGGCAGGAGTATTGCCCTATTACTGATGCACACCAGGCAGAAAACATTTTACATTTGACTTCCACGAAAAGACCTGCTTCTTTTATTGCACATATTATCACTGTAAATTTGAATGTATCTGTCACCTTTGACTCCCCATCTCCTAGAACATTGACCATCACCTCCATCACAGTCTCATGCATCCCCAATGCCCTCATTAGGTTGGGGTGCTGGTAGAAAATTTTATTATTCATGAGGTCTCTGTACATAAGACAAAAAAGACAAAAAACAGTGAGAATACTTTCCAGATGGTATTATGATGCATATGTGTTAGAAATAAATCAATACAAATAATTACACATGGTCACAATTATTAATGTCAAAAGAAGCGAACCCATGTGGCATTGCAAATCTCCCCCTACCCTAGTCTTCTGATCATCAGTCTCTCCTCTTCTTTCCCCATGCAAACACTAAGGAGAGAGCGAATTTGGCTCAGGGAGGACAGGAGAGCCATGGTGTCCTCTACTGAATCCTGGCTGATGGTATAGGTTCTGCAGAGGGTTCCTGCCATTTGGCCCCCAAGGCCCTGATACTGGCAGTGCAGCAATCTGAAGACAGCCCTAACCAGTTCTGGGTCCTCTATCTCAGTCTCTTGAGCCCAGTGCACCATCGTCTCAGAGATCAGCTTTTTGAGGGACTCTGGAAAAGTACCAGCAGGTGAAAAGAATAATTACTAGAAGAGTGGAAGCTTACCCTTGTGTTTTTTTTTGCTTTGAGATGTGCAGTATTGTGAGAGAGAGACTAGATATGCCATGTCATTTTTGGGATATATATATATTTTTTTGTGGTGTTACATTAATAGATAGTTAGCTGACAAATATTTGTTTGTACCTGCTACAATAGAGGTCAGTGGCTGAATTCAAAATTATATTTTCATTCACATGTCCACTTTCACCAAACCTCTCTCTTATTAAAACCCAGAAACCCGGAAACTAGTCAGTATCTGGTGTGACCACCATTTTCCTCATGCAGTGCAACACATCTCCTTCACATAGAGTTGATCAGGTTCTTGTTTGTGGCCTGTGGAATGTTGGTCCAGTCCTCTTCAATGACTGTGCAATCAGGTCGAGACCCCGATGAGGACGACGAGCATGCAGATGAGCTTCCCTGAGACGGTTCCTGACAGTCTGTGCAGAAATTCTTTGGTTATGCAAACCGATTGTAGCAGCAGCTGTCAGGGTGGCTGGTCTCAGACGATCTTGAAGGTCAAGATGCTGGATGTGGAGGTCCTGGGCTGGTGTGGTTACACGTGGTCTGCGGTTTTGAGGTTGGATATACTGCCAAATTCTCTGAAACGCCCTTGGAGACGGCTTATGGTAGAGAAATGAACATTCAACTCACAGGCAACAGCTCTGGTGGACATTCCTGTAGTCAGCATACCAATTGCACGCTCCCTCAAAACTTGCAACATCTGTGGCTATGTGCTGTGTGATGGAACTGCACATTTTCAAGTGGCCTTTTTATTGTGGCCACCCTAAGGCACACCTGTGCAATATCCATGCTGTCTGATCAGCATCTTGGTATGCCACACCTGTGAGATGGATGGATTATCTCGACAAAGGAGAAGTACTCACTAACACAGATTTTGACAGATTTGTGAACAATATTTGAGAGAAATAGGCCTTTTGTTCACATAGAGAAAGTCTTAGATCTTTAAGTTCAGCTAATGATGAATGGGGGCAAAAACAAAAGTATTGCATTTATAATTTTGTTCAGTGTATATGGTAACGGTCCTGAACCAAAAAATGTTGCATGATCCCATACAAAAGGTAAATTATTAGGGCATGTAAGAGTGATAAAATCCTACCGTTTTGGAGAGCATCCAAAACGCACAAAGTGAGACAAAGACAGGGTTTTAACAAGACAGATGCACTTACTGACACTCTGCGGTCTCTCCTCCACTTCTATGGGTGTCTTCAGTCCAGTGACTCTCACCACTAGACTGAGAAGTCGATCTTTTACAGACATCTTAGCATCCTCCTCTTCATCCTCTTTGTCATTGTCCAATTCAATGCCTGCACAATCAGATATCAAGGTAATTTATTTATTATTATACAAGGTTGTTCAATGAAATGATGTAGTCCCTTCATACTACACACAGAATAGATAATTAAATGTATATTACAATATGGTATCATAAAAAAGTTTATACAACTATCCTATCCAGTTATTATTACAGCTAATAAGATGAGATTTTCGTAGTGGCAATCTGGGTAAGTGCCTTCTCAGAGCTTTTTCATAGTTTCCAGGCTCAATGAAGATTAATAAAGACTCAGTCAAATATAAACAGTGTTCCAACCACAGTGTGTGTTGAGGAGGTGATGGAAGTCTTGCAGGAGCTGTTGGATTTCCACTGGACAAGGACAGTTCTCCTTCTGCTCATCCTCTCTGAAGCTCAGCAGCATGTTGATCTAAAGACAGGTTATAAATGACACCAACAGCATAGACAATAAACTAAGAAATGTATTTCACCAGACTTTCAAAATCCTAGAAAATTCTGCAATCATTTGAACCATATACTTAATAAAAATAATTAAAATTCTGTGAATCAAATACAAATTGATAATGCCATTATTTCGGATCCTTTACTTATTTCTAGTGCTTTTAATCAGCATTTTTCTTCAATTGGTAGTTAGAAAATCAGAAACTCCCATGATACTGCGAGTTTTCCAGCATGATCTTCTCCACTGGTGCATTCTGTTTTTGATCAATCATGCCTATGATCATTTGCGAGTTAAAAGAAAATAGCAGTGCGGGTTCTGACGGTCTTGAAGCAATATTTAAGCTTGCAGCTCATGTGCTGATGTACCCATTTGCGGATTTATTCAACCTGTCCTTTTCTTTTCTCCTTGTGCTCGAGTTACTCCTCTGCTCAAAGGTGGAGACCCATCTGATGTGAACAACTACTGTCCAATTTCTATTATCTGTTCTATTGCCAAAATCTTTGAGAAATTAATTTTCAATCAATTATCACAATATCTTAATCAGTACAATATCTTATCCTCTAATCAGTTTGGCTTTAGATCAGATTTTTCAACCACCACAGCTCTTTTAAAGTTCACTAACGATGTGTTCTCAGCATTTGACAAAGACCAACATAGTGGTGCTATCTTTATTGACCTTTCCAAGGCCTTTGATATGGTTGATCAATACCTGCTGCTTGATAAACTTTATTCTATTGGTTTGCATCAAAATGTTCTTCTCTGGTTTAATGCTTATCTTCACAGGAGGCATCAGTGTGTTGTTTATCATGGTTCCCAGTCAGATTATTTACTGCTTGACAAGGGAGTCCCCCAAGGGTCCACTTTGGGACCCCTCCTTTTTTCTATTTTCATCAAAGATTTATCCAAAATCTGTAAAAAAAATAAATAAATAAAATTGCTCAGTGCATCTGTACGCTGATGATAGTTATTTAAACCTCGGAATCAGATATATTAAAAATACAGAACTCCTTACAAGCTGAATTCAATTCAATTTGGTTCAAAACTGGCTTCACATGTATAAATTGGTATTAAATTAAAAGAAGTGCTGTAACATGATGTTCGGAACAAGGCACAATCGTCTTAGTACTTTACACATGCATATTAACTTTGAGGATGGGTCTCTCATGGATGAAGTGGATTCTTTTAAACATCTTGGCTTTTGGATTGACCCTAAACTCAATTTCAAATTGCATAGTGACTTCATCATAAAACAATGGCTGTTTAAGTTCTCTTTACCGATCAATACACTGTTTTACATTTCAAGTCAGGAAAATAATTATTTCTCAGTTGATACTGCCGATTATGCTATATGAACACCAATGACACCAATCTTAGGCCTCTTAATGTTGTTTTTAATTGTCTTTGTAGATTTGTCTTGAGGTGTACATTACACTCATTATACATAACACTCATCACAGCTCTATGTATGAGTTGCTTAACTGGTTATATATATTTTACTGTAGCCGGACGGAAATCATTTCAATATAAAGTGTGATTGGAATAATCTTCAACCTACCCTAAGATCAAATCAGCATTTTTCGCTACTTCTTGTCGTCTGTAGCTCTGTCTCTTAAAACAGGATGTTCATGTTATTAATGCTATCAGGTATAACTATGCTGGTTTGTTATACATGAGGCTTTCACTCGGAGTAATTAATAATTTGATTTTGGGCTGAATGTTAGTTGATTTTCAGTTGGTATAATTTAATTTATAGGATTGTTTAACTTGTTATTTTTCCTTGTATTAACTGTGGGTGTTGGATGTGGGTGAGAGTGGGTGTGCATGTATCTATATATGTTTAATATATGTAGTTTACTTTCTGTTTTGTGTTTGTTCATTATGTATTTGTGTTATTGGACCCCTTTGAAAATGAAATGCTGCATCTCAAGGGCTTATCCTATCCAAAAATCACAATTTCAATTCAGCCCATTCAACCTGCTCCTGTGGAGGTGAGCGGAATTCCTTGGTCTTGCGTGCAGTGAGAGCGGCGGACATGTTAAGTGCTTGCATGACTTGGTTGTAGCGAAAGCGTTGGTTCTCCTGTAGCTGACCCACAAACTTGTCAGAGAAGGCAACCACAGCTTCCACCCTGTGGCGCACCTGGCAATCACACAGGTAGGACAGCAGATGGCAGAGCTGGAGAAAGAAATTTATTAAATCTCCCTTTAGGATTCATTTAAACTGCTTATAGGAATATAACAACTCAGCATCTGAAGCTAATCCAAAATGCTATCCAATAGAAGGAAAAAGACCACATCAAAAAAAATCTGATGGTTCATTCACCTCAAGTTTGACAGCTTCTGGAAGCTTCATTTGCAGAAGTCCTTGTTTATGGGTATCGTCATCTTTTTTGTTGCCCGCCTTCCATTCGTTTTCATCATCCCTAGATTCCTCTTCCTCCTCAGGGGTTTTGGCTATAGAGAAGACTCCCGGCTCTATCAGTCTCAGAACTTTCCCTAGATCCTCATCCCTGAATACTTCCATTACCAGTAGGGTGTAGAACAGTCTAATTAGGGGAACCAACAGAAGCTCAATGCTGCCTCCTACAGGATCCCTCACACCCTGACCCACAGCACATACTCCGGCAGTCAGCATCTCCACAGTCAGGTTCTTCAGTATGTCCAGAGGGATTTCTGGGCTGTCTCTGCAGGCTATTTCAACTGCACAATCCCTCCTGACAAAGCAAGGACATGAGAAATGCATCCGAGGTTTAAGGGATGTGCTAAGGCTAGTGCTGGGAATACCACTCCCCCCATTAACACCATTAACAGTGCTGGGATATAGGCTGATTTCTCTGGTCTGGTCAGTCATAGGCACAATGTATTCGTGGTTCATCATGAGACATGCTGTGGTGTGGCTGCTGAGGTGAACCTAAAAGAACAAGAATACTCATTTATTAAGACCAAAGTTTCCTCATCGAGGTGTCAATGAATGAAAAAACATGAAGTCAAACAAGTTATCACCTGAATAAGTAGCTGGTAAAATGCAGAGCGAAGTGAACCCGGAAGGTAAGGATTCTGAATGGCATGAAGGACCTGAGATTGGTCCACGTGACTGCAGATGGCATGGCAAACTCTGGTGTTCCCAAGGGCGCATAAAGAGCCGTAGAGCAGAAGAGTTTGATGGTGAAAGGTCAAAAGGTCATCATGTTCTGACAGCTCCAAAATGTCAACACACCTACACATTTGTCATCAAAAAGTAAAGGCAATTTCAGTGTTGTTGCTTGCTCAAGATCAAATTAAAGCTCTTGTTGATAATTTGGCAAGAAGAAAAAATGCAACTACAGTCTGTTGCATTTTATACAGTAAATTGTGTGCTGCCTGATGCTTGAAGATCACATTGGAAGAGACATGTGGGATGACAGCAACATTAGAAACAACACATATATCACTTCCTGTGCACTTTAAATGTGCAAGCCAAATGTTAAAAAAACACAGTCATTCCTTCTCTTTAACCTGTTTTCATCAGGGATCAGGAGGGTCATGAGTTGCAGGGGCTCAGAGCATTGGACTCTCCAGCCATGGCACTCATCTGGCCGATCCACCATCACCTTTAAAGCACGGTCTGGTACTCTGGTCCACGAAACCGGGCTTAGGTGTTGGATCTGTAATCTTGGAGGACACTGAGGAGTGGCATTCTTTCTTTGGCTGCGAAGCAAACCTGCTGACAGTGGCATCACATTCTGGATGGAAAGAAAAACAAATACAGGGAGTGGTGTAACAGAGTACGAAATATTTTTAAACAATAAAACGGGTTGAAATGCTAAAAATGAAATATACTTCACAGAGTAGAAAATCCTCAACACTGAACTGTTCATTAATTTAATTTCTAATGTCTCTGACAGGATTAGTAGTTAAAAGTTCCTTTACCTTAATGCATCCCAGTTCAAACTGAAACATGTTGCTGGTGGTGGGCTTGACAAAAACAGCAGGAAACAGCTTTGTACTGGCTTCCACCTGATTGGCAGTGAAACAGCATTACCTCAGTTTAATAGTGCAATGCTCACTGTTTAAAATTACTTACTAGAATTACTTTAATAAGATATTCTCCCAAGAGTCACATACATACCGTAGCTCAATATGATGTTTAATGTATATTCAATTTAGATTAATTTACGTAAATGTATTGCATCAACAGAAAATACTGATTAGCATGAATAAATAAATCAAATAGATTCATGTGTGACCTACCTGGTAGAAGATGGCCATCTCCACTCCACTGGAGGTAAAGGTAAGCAGCCCGGTGGCTGTGTCGATTAAACAGCCAATTTCCAACCCTGCACTTCTCCGACTCTGAGACAAGCCCGTTGCCTCTCCAGCACAAACCATGTAACAGTTACACCGCTTCACACTGTGCAAACGGACAGGGATACTTTTGTTATGAGAACTCAACAGAATGACCAGTGAATTTAAGGGGATGGAAGAGTTAATATTGCAATTAAGTTCAGTATGATACAAGTGCTTCTGTAATACAATAAACAGAATTTCATAACATAGTCCGTTTTATTATGATTATGGTGTAAGAAAAATAATTCTCTGCAAATAGTGTTTAAATTATTTTACCACGAATATATTGCTCTTAGTGTATATTAACCTTTCCTGGACTTTACCGCTGTCATCTCCAAGGGTGACTGTCACTGTGTTGACATTGCCAGGGTCAAAAGTCGTGTCATGTTGATGAAAGTCAGAGGTCACCCAGCCTACCCACACATTGAACGGCTCCTGGCCTGGAAGAACCCTCACTGAGTAATAATACTGAAAAAGAGATGTCAGCTGGTGTCATTGATATTCTGCGTTGTTTTTTTTCCACAGTGGCTGGTAATTACATCTACCAGCAAAGAACTGAAGCACAGTGCATGTTCATAAGCCCTGTAGTGCTTTTTATTCTCATTTTAGAGCACTCTGAGGCAGCAAAATGTCCAAATATATCTGTCTGTCTATTATTAAGTATTTTCGAAATAATTGTAAAAATGTTTGGTTTTCTTGTTAGTGTTGATTCTTTGGCATGTTATGTGGTTATGTGGTTATGATGAGATTAATTAGTCTTACTCTGGAGCTCTGCATAAGGTGATCATAGTTATCTTTGTCAGCTACAACATCTTCTAGAAGCCGCGCAGATGAGTTGCTGCTGACCAGGCCTGGTTTAGTCCTCTTCAGCATGAACCTTACAGAACAGAAACACATGAATTTGTACATAGTACAATTAACTTTGCAGATTAATTCTTACTGTGGTGAGATACACAGGGTGTCTGCTATTTTGTTTTCTTTTGTTTTCTGTTGTTTCATTTGGAAAAACTTTATTCATAACCATGCTTTTGTCATTTTAATCACTTGGCAGACAAATATGGACAAACATACACACTAATGATTCAAATGATTATGCTTTTCTGTTTACCCTTCTATATTGCAAATTATATGTGTTTCATTACATCTCATTCCAATTTATTTTCTCTACTAGCTACCGTTGTTTCAATCTTGAAGGTTTCTCTTGACTGTGATCCTTATGGTTGAGCTCATCTCTTGAGCCAGCAAAGCTGTGGGCTGACTTCATCAGCACTTCAAAGTCAGAGTCTACCTCCTCCTGCTCTTTCCTTCCTAAAAGGACAACAGGAATTAATTACAACAGGGCCCTGGGGATCTTAAGCAGAACAACTCATCAAGGTCATAACAGTAGAATATCAGTTATCTGGATAGTGGATAATATGGACCCTGTTTCAGAAAAGTTTAACTAACTCTGAGCCTAACCCTAAGCTCTGAGCTGATTAAGCCTGAGATGGGAAACTGAGTCTTCAGAACAGCTGATCTCAGTTAAGCTTGTGTGTGGGGAATAAAAAAAAAAAAAGCCATTACCAATGGCGCTCTCATTTTCAAATTCACCATGGCAACAGGAAAATCAAGAGCAGAGCCTCCATTTTAATCCAATGGCGCTAGAAATATGAATGTATGCCAACACTGACCATGACACTTATCTTACAAAACAGGAGTGGAGAAAGGAGTAAATAAGTCACCACTATTATTTTATTCAGTATAGCTCATTCATCGTTTGCGAGGCTTGAATTTCGTTAATGGATGATAAAGTGCTGGAATCCTATACTGTATGTTAGATTCTATTTTTAAATATATTTATTTAGCTGTAACCTGATGGGACAAAATGCCGGTGGCAATAACTGAAGACAGAATATGGATGAAATAGATGGTTTGCTTATGGGCCTATAATTGTCAAGTCACTGACCGACCTAGTAATAATTATTTTGGTGATTTGCAGTTGAAAATGTGCCTGGGTTCAAACTGACAGTAAATTTGAAGACATTTTAAATTAAAATAATCTTGCTCATTTCACATTTAATAAAATACTGTCAAAACATATATGCTAATTTTTAAACTACATTTAGTCGTTTCAGCTGCACCACTCAGAAATACTCACATCATCTCCAACATAACATGACACCTAAGATGTTCCATCATCATTCCATCAGTGCGACTAATCACAACATGACAAATGATTGTTCATTGATCAGTTAAAGCTTTTACAGATTTGTTTGATTTAAACAGTGATAACTGCAGTAGCCCACGGTCAATTGCAACTGCCTGACAGCTGCCTTAATGTCCACACAGTCACAGTGTTATAAAGACAGACAGTGTAGCCTCTAGATTTTATTCCAAGCTGATTATTAAAGATCATGGCTGGGTGACCAACTTGTATCTAACCGGGATTTAGAGGTTTCTAAAGACGTAAATTTTTGTATATGAATTGGTTCCATATGTGCTTTGACATCGACTACATGAATGAGGAAATTAAACAGAGTGTCAGATGGCTGCATCTAGCTCAGCAGAAAGGGAGGAGTCAGAGATGAGCTCTCTGTTTGAAGCAAACCTGCCAGCAAGCAGGTTAGGTTCACAGAGTCTAAGATAACCCTCTTTCTGCAATGAAAAACCCAGACTTTCTCTCATCTAAGGCTTAAATTCAGAGGTTTCACAAAACCCACTTTCTGAAACAAGGCCCAACTGCAAAGAACTGCTATCCAGATCGCTCACACTTTTAATATCTCCATAGATTTTACATTATGCATCAGGGGTAATCAGGGGTTGTCGAAGCTTATAGCGTACCAAACAAATCCTTAATGCAGTGCTTTGTGAAGTCATCTCAAGTTTTAAGTAGTTAACTTGAACATACTGTGTATTTTATGATATGATTTAATATCATCTGAACCTGGACAGAGAGAGTTGGAGGCAACTGGAAGCACGCCCTCAGCAGGCCGGGTGAGAATAGCAGCACATTCGATGGACATGCTGAGCCGGTAAAAGCCCATCTCAATGCCTCCACAGTGGTGTGCAAACAGTCGATGAGAGACCCTCAGACTGGATAAGGAATCTGTTGAGCCACTGACTCTAGTGACCTTGAATAAGATTTGAACAACATTTTCAGTTCAGTGTTGTCAATTAACTAGTGCTATAAGCAACCTTGGGTCCCACAATATTAAAATACTGCATACAAAAACACACCTCACTAAAGACTCATTAACCAAGCTAATAGGTAAAAGAATGCCTATGGACTGGTAACTAGCCTGTATGTTGTGATCATCAGGCATTATGGAGGTAAACTGAGGCCGTTTCCAACTCATCCAAAGGGCTGGCTCTCTGGCCATGTTGACAGCAAATGGTTCATAGCCCTCCTGCAGGCCACACACAGTGAAGTACTGCAGAGAGTCGACTTGTCGGCCCAGGTTCAGCCTTCCCACCTGGTTCGCCCCAACACTGACCACAGGCAACAGGCCTGGGTAATACAAGATTTAAAAAAAAATGTCAGTCTGATAAATATATTTAAGTCTTGGATATAGGCTTAACTTTCTCAAGGAATGGGAAAAAAAAAAATCAATATCTTGATTTATTATGTTTCAGTTTAATGGACAGTATCAAGTCTGTGCAATACACTATATAGAGTCAAAAACTCTTCCACACCGTCTCTGATATCGAAGTCCTTGGCAGCCAGCTCTGATCCTCTGTCATTAAACAGCACCTCTCCATTGAGCGTGACCATCATGGTGCATTCAGCCATGTCCACCAAGCAACCCACCACATCGCCCCTCTGCCATGGACGTCCCAGGGGCTCAACGCCCTGATGGTACCACTGAGCCTGAAAGCAACAGGAAGACAAGGAGTAAGAAATAAAAAAGAGGCAAGTGTGAAAGCCTCATATAGGAACAGGAAAAGAGGTAAAATAACCCATCAATAGCACATGATGAGGTAAGATGCTAAAAAGATTGTCAGACTACAATGGCTGTGCTCCACTTTGCTTATGTCCATGTCCCTCATATTACATAATGTTAGTATAAAAAATTTATTTTTTTGTATAAATTTTAAATCATGTGGAAATAGGCCAGAGACTGGCACTGTTTGTCGCACCAATTGTTTAATCAGGGTTCCACGTCTTAATCACAGCTTTTCTGAAATTATGTGTTGTTGTCCAAGCACCAGGTTGAATTCAGATGACATTGCCTGGATGTGCAACTTTTGCGTTGAAGTTAGCTATTCTGTTGGACTTTTTCATGCTTACATTGAATTCCTCTCATTATGGTTATTTTACAGACAAGTATAAGGCCACTGTCCCTGTATGCTCTCCAAACATCCTCTGGCATGACTAATGATCACACCAGCAGCCAGAGCACACCCATTTGTAAACAGATCTTGACTTTTTATTAGATCCAGTCATATTGTAATTCTGTATACTGTAAGAGGAAATGTCTGAGAACTGTGGGAACATAAAGCCATGTTTTTTTCCAACCAATCCACATTGGGGTTTTCACAAAGTCACAATGTGATTTGGGCTTATTGATGTTTTAACATTGTTGGTCATGTGGCCAAATTAAGAACTGGCAAATTTGAACAGATCACCTCAAATCCATCGAAGACATATGCCTGGTCATCTGAGCCGAGCTCTTTATCTGGTGTACAGCATGGTCGGGACCATCCCACTCTCATATTCCCCGCTGTCACTATTTCAAATTCAAAGTACCACTTCCCCCGGGTTACAGTGTATGATTTATCTGGTCTGAACACTCTGCACTTCTCAGCAGAGAAGAGACATGGATTTGATAATGTGGCTGTAAACCCAAGAAACAGAAAAACATATGGTTATCTGCTAAAATAATAACCGATTTGCATTCAAATAGAATCTTTGCAATACAATATTGACAAATTTTATAGCATTGTAAATATTCTGTAAAATGGTAACTAATACGCTGTACTAGTCTAGTTGATAAGAAACAGAGCCTTATCCTAATTAAACTTGCATTCATTGTCTTATGCTGGTTACAGTGAATAAAACAGAGCTTTAACTGACAAGATTAATTATAGGACTTTGACACATACTCCATTCCTGGTTGAGGGGCTCCAGGCTGTAACCATAAGCCAGCAGGGTACAGACAGCTTCCCTGACACTCTCCCTGCCCACTCTCCTGCTCCTTTCATCAAGAAGGTTGTAAGGAATAAGGTATGGGCTCCGCTTTGCTTTCACATCCTGAAAATACAAACGCAAAGTGCAAAAATGGGCGACTATATTTGTCAGAGAACAGTATTAATGCTTGTGTTGTCAAAGCACGCTGTTGCTATGTGCACGTCTACGTTGCCACTGAGAGACAATGTACTTTTGAGCTAGGCTACATGCAATATTATGACTGAAAACAAGTTGTTCACATGCAATTCCTCCTCAGCAGTGCCTGCCCAATGTAGCAATAAAGCACAGAACATAAACCTGTTGGGCTCCATACGTCCATCCCTGCTTGATGCGCTCTCTGGCCCACACATTGTGATCATTCTCTGCCAGCAAGTTAACCACTTCCTCATGGGCTGGGCTTAAAACAACCTGGCTCGAGTCTATTGGTGCAGGTCTATAGCCACTGGGCTGCTCATACCTGAGAAAGGGAATAAGAATTGGACACAAGTGTATCAAGATTGGAAATGATATTAAACAATTTTTGTAAAATCCGTTGTTAGGGTTTAATTGTGCTTTCACAGTATTAGTCTCAGTCATTTGATATAGAGCTTCTCCTAGGCAACCTCTTGATTTTGAATTTTACTTGAGGCAACTCACACATGGGGCTACCCCCCCACATACTTCTCCGATGAGCAAGGGCTCCTCCATTAAACATGTACATACTTATTGGCTAGTCTCATGTATTTGACTCTCTCCTCAGCGTGGTCATCAGTCCAACCAATGTTGAAACCAAGGGCAAGGAGAGTCCTCCAGTGGAAAAACAGACAGACACATTTACTAATCATGAAAACAAGCCCAGACACTGATTAATAATTACACTGCCAAGTGTAAAATTTAAATTGCAAAAGGTCTGTTGACGTACAGTATATATTTGTGTTGAGTGTTTCATGTTTAATAAATTAATCAAAATAATCAAGTATAATAAAGTTTTTGTCTATTGTATGATGCAGGTAGTAGAGCTTACCTGAGGGTGTCCTGAGCCATCTGAAAGTTCTGGTTCCTTTCCTGCTCTGGGAGCTTGGAGAACTCCACCAGACAGGGATCATGCCTCTTAACTTCATCTCTCACCTGTTTGACAAAAGCTAATAATTTTTAACGGGCAGATAAAGTGTAGAGAGCTAGACCAGTCAAGTTTCAAGGAAAGCTTTAGATGGTACTCTCAGACACTATGTGACAAGGTGATATAACAATTGATTTTATACAACATTATTGATGTGGTTTTATTTTCTTACAGGGCCGTGTGTCCATCCAAGATCAACTTTGTCCATTGCCCAGAGTTCATGGATATTCTCAGCCATTTTTTCTCGGATATCCAAAAGTTGTGGGGGCAATTCCACCTTTGGAGAGTAACACGAGTAAAGCAAAAGACACTAAACTATATCGAAGGTAAATTTCAACAGAGGATCAACTTCAAATTCCTAATCTTCCAATTTAATATACATCTAAAATCTCTCTGTACAATTAGTTTTGATTTCAAATTTGTGGAATAAAATAAATAAGATCTGTTTCACTATACTTTTTTTTTTTACCTTGACAAGGTCTACTGGTGTGGGAGTAAAAGTCACTGGCGTGGCAGGTACTAAGGGGCCAATGAGCTCTTGTATCCCATATCCTTGATCAAAGATGTATTTCTGACATGGCTCTACTTTCAGCTTGACCCTTGGGAGCAGAGCATCAGAGCATGGTGCAAAACCTGGTGGGGGCAAGAAGCGAAACTCCCCGTGCCTTCCCCCAAACAGAAAACGAACCCTGATTTTGAGAAATGGGACAGGGAAGGCATTTACTGTATGCATCAAGGTCGTTGAAGAATGAGGTTTCAGTAAACTTTTGACTTCTCTGTAACATTTATTATCCTCGTTAATAAAGAAAAGGGACAGTTTACTGAAAACAAATTACAGGTATTTTTAAATTCAACATTTCAGGTCAACATTTGAGCCATGTAGGCCACTGACTTGACTCCAGCAGAGAAGCTGACCACAGGACAAAGATGTCCATCAGCACTGAAGTTCTCAAACATGCCCTGCACAGGCAAACCGTTGACCCGGAAGGAGATGCAGGGAACACTGAGGTCAAGACAGCAGCTGACCACATCGTCATCTTTCAGCAGGTGAGGGAAGGGAGAGCTCACTCTGCGGCCGACACAGCCTGAGATTCAGGGGAGACCGACTTAAGCCATTCATATGTTTTTACTGAACTTCTTTGTTTCTCCATTTAATCAGGCATTCTGTAACATCCCTAGCGTACATTTTTTCAACTTGCCTTTAAATCTATTATGTAGTCTCCGTACCTTAGTTTGTTAAATAATTCAACATTAAGGGATACAAATCAAAACTGTATGCTGGATCATTTAGGTATTTCTTGAAAATGTTTACTGTTTAACTGATATCACACCCTCTATTCTATCCTAGAAAAGATACATCTATTGTATGTGTGTATATGTACAGTATGTTTACATTATTTTGCTGACAGTTTCTTCTGGTCTATATCTGTACTCTTTATAAATAGCTTGCACTCCTAGATCACAAACATATTTCAGTGAGTGATTACCCCAGCAGTACTTCCTGGGGGGGAGAACAAGTATTTGATACACTGCTGATTTTGCAGGTTTTCCTACTTACAAAGCATGTAGAGGTCTGTAATTTTTATCATAGGTACACTTCAACTGTGAGAGATGGAATCTAAAACAAAAATCCAGAAAATCACATTGTATGATTTTTAAATAATTAATTTGCATTTTACTGCATGACATAAATATCTGATACATCAGAAAAGCAGAACTTAATATTTGTCACAAACTTTTGTTTGCAATTACAGAGATCATACGTTTCCTGTAGTTCTTTACCAGGTTTGCACACACTGCAGCAGGGATTTTGGCCCACTCCTCCATACAGACCTTCTCCAGATCCTTCAGGTTTCGGGGCTGTTGCTGGGCAATACGGAATTTCAGCAAAGATTTTCCATTGGGTTCAGGTCTGGAGACTGGCTAGGCTACTCCAAGACCTTGAGATGCTTCTTACGGAGCCACTCCTTAGTTGCCCTGGCTGTGTGTTTCGGGTTGTTGTCATATACAGGATTTTAATTCATGACGGCGTAGTGTGTTACTAATGGTTTTCTTTGAGACTGTGGTCCCAGCTCTCTTCAGGTCATTGACCAGGTCCTGCCGTGTAGTTCTGGGCTGATCATTGATGCCCCACGAGGTGAGTTCTTCAATGGAGCCCCAGACCGAGGGAGATTGACCGTCATCTTGAACTTCTTCCATTTTCTAATAATTACGCCAACAGTTGTTGCCTTCTCACCAAGCTGCTTGCCTATTGTCCTGTAGCCCATCCCAGCCTTTTGCAAGTCTACAATTGTATCCCTGATGTCCTTACACAGCTCTCTGGTCTTGGCCATTGTGGAGAATTTGGAGTCTGTTTGAGTGTGTGGACAGGTGTCTTTTACACAGGTAACGAGTTCCAACAGGTGCAGTTAACACAGGTAATGAGTGGAGAACAGGAGGCTTCTTAAAGAAGTACTAACAGGTCTGTGATAGCCGGTATTCTTACTGGTTGGTAGGTGATCAAATACTTATGTCATGCAAATTAATTATTTAAAAATCATACATGGATTTTTGTTTTAGATTCCGTCTCTCACAGTTGAAGTCTACCTATGATAAAAATTACAGACCTCTACGTGCGTTGTAAGTAGGAAAACCTGCAAAATCAGCAGTGTATCAAATACTTGTTCTCCCCACTGTACATAGCAATAGTGTGCACTGAATCATGTATCTCTTGTTTGATCTCATCCCCACCTGACCAGAGGTGAAGTCCATCAAAGCCATAGGAGCAGAGGTCATCTCCGACCCCGCTGCCCCCCCAGCCTTCGCCTCCTGTGGGCCTGGGCTGGTAGCCCTCAGTGCAAGCCCAACCAACACGCAGGTGTGTGGGCTCAGATGTGAGGAAAGAGTTGATATGATCCACAACCAGCTCATAGTACCACCTCCGATGCTGGGCGGAATCTTCCCCCATAGCCAATAAGATGTTCGGTCTCATGCTGTGGTGGAGTGATGTGCAGAGAGTACCAAAGACAAACAAAAGGGCAAAAAAGACAGAATATCATAGTTTCCTTTCCGTACATGGTTTGATTGAAATTAATGGTATATTAAAAAGCATTATAAATACTTTCATATGTCTTGTTATAAAATTGAACAGCAATAAGATTATGACTACTACAAAAAACATAAGAGCAGGAAATCATGAGGAAAGAGGAGAAATAAATGCAGTGAATGAAAATCTTCAGAAATGTATTGCTAGTTAAATGCTAGCTTTTTTTAGTCATACCAAAGAGAATCACTGATCTGAAAATCAAATTACAGTCTCTGGTAGATGCTTGTGTGATTTTTACCACACAGACCTGTGTAGAACAATACACTGAATATACAATATGCAGGGAACTCTCTGCAGCCCACACAAAGTACAACTCTCATGGGCACAGTACATTGCATTGTTATAAATGAACCAATACAGAACCAGGCTCTTGTAGAGGTTCTCCTTTTGAACTCCTAATACCAATGCTGAAACTAAATTACCAGAGATAATTTGCAAGCAGAATGTGAGAAACAATAAGACGAAGAGGTAGGTGGACCAGAATATCACCAATATGTTGCTGGAATTAAGTCTGGCAAAGACGGTTGTCTGGAGAATAAATGCCAGTTCATATAGTGACACTAACCTTGCCCTTGACAGAGCTCTCATGAGGAAAGGAGGAGGGAATTGAAAGAATGGGAAGAGGACACTGAGAAGAAGGCATGACTTGGTTAAGATGATATAAGAGATTAGATAGAAATAGAAAAGAAGAATGGATTAAAAAAAGAATAGGAAAAATTGCATCTAGAAGAACTGACAAAATGTGGTGGGCAAGGAGGAAAAGATGGAAAAGAGAAAGAAAATAGATGAGATAAAGGAAATGAGAATAAAAACATATGCGCTAATGAGTCATTTAGGTGAACAAGAAGTACAAGTGATAGAATGAGACACAGCTTGAGGAGGGAGAGAGAGCTGGGGGAATGAGCAGGTGTGAAGAACATGAAACAAAATGAGCTATAAGGCCTGAGGAACAAAATGGGTGGCTGATAGAGAAAAGCTTAATAAAAGAAGGCAGCTGCTGGAAAAAAAAAAGGACAGGGGGGAAAAATGCTCAGATGAAAATGGTAGTGGAAACTGCCTACAAGATCAGACTGGAACAGAGGGCCAAAATATTGAGACAACATGAAATATGATGAAACCATCTGAAAAGTGTCCCAAGATTAACTCTGCAGTATTCCATCTCAGGCAGCGGGCAACTTTTCTAAAGTCTCATTGGAAGAGGAGGAGATGAAGATATCTGCTCTGCAACAGTTTTGGTCTGATCTATTCAGACAAAAAGAATTGGGCCAGCAAATGAAGAGACGATACAAGTAATTCTTGTAAGTTAAAGTGGTGGTATTCTGCTTTTTGGCTTTTTCCCTCTCCTTTATTGAGTTATATATCTTTTTTGTGCATGTAACAGGTTCCCAAAGTCCAGCCCAAAGGGAGTTCCCATCTCCCTCAGAAAGCTCTGCTCTGAACCGCTTGAAAACAGCTCGTTTGTAGTCCAGTCCTTCACTTCCTTTACTTGTGACGTCACAATGAAAACGCGTAATAAAGCCTGCCAAGCAGCTAGCGGGGGTCAGGCACGCCCTCAAACCAAGCTAGTCTGAGCGGAGGCCCTTTGGCTCAACTCGCCTTTGTTTGGTTTTCCACTGTAGAAATGTTGTACCTGTACCAGGTACTTTTTTTTGTATCACCTCACCTCCGTCGAGGTTCCAAGCGAGCTGAGGGATACTAAAATGTAATGTGAAAACACCACAGACTGCTGATTGGTCAGAGACAATTTTCACTATTCACTGCATCATTAATGCGTGCGCCAGACAGAGGCCAGCAACAGAAAGTTTTATATTTTACAGTTTTCGTATGGAATTTCATCACTAAATCCACTTCTGAGAAGTTTTGAGGTGAAGAATCAGCTGTGTAGATTTCCAATATTGACAGTTTTACAAGAAGTGATGGCGGAACAAAAACGTGCTTGAATATTGTTGGAGTTGAGGAGCTCCGCAAGAGGCTGCGGGGGAAGCCTCTGCCAACCAGCAGGAGGAGCGTGTGAGGCCGGCCAGCCGCCCGCTCACAGAGTCCTCTGCTCCCGCCGTCACACAGACCACTGCAGCAACAACGGCAGAGGAAAACACAGCTGGAAGGTTTTCATACCGCTTATCTGTCTTTACATTCTAAGTAATGTTGAAACGTTTTAACTTAAAAAAGAGAAAGCTGTGTGGATCGCTGGTGTGTGTGTCGCATTGAACATTACGTCGCGGCAGTTGTGTGTGGCGTCGCTATGACGACAAGCTATGTTCTATCTCTGGGTACTATCTGCAATGAAAAAACGGAGCAGGGCCGAGTAGAGTCGAGTCTATCGATTTGCGCTAAGGTAGCATTTTTCGGCAAGGCAGCATAACGTTGGATCGTCACACCACCGGCAACAGTTCAACGTTAAGTCCTAAAAAACGATGCAACTCCGACTCTGTTTGGGCCTGGAAATTCATAATCACAACCTGTAAGTATGCTTTATTGGCTGTGAATTGTATTTAAAATAAACACGGCAATGTAACTTCACAGACTGTTCAAGTGCAGAGTTGTAAACGTTGGCTATCACAGCTAAAGTTATAGCTATAATGCTAATGTTACACCTGATGTGAAAGCTACTGAGCAAACGTTCAAATTGTTTGGCCAATTTTTATGTAAAATTGAGTTGAAACATGGTGACTTTTGTAGTGGTTTATGGTAAGATGTGGAACAATGATGTGTGGTTGTGGACTTCTGAGTTACTTATACCATGCGTTAGGTTACGGCCGCTAATCCAGCAGATGTGCAACTCCCAACAAAGATTTTGTACAAGTAAGATGCATCACTCTGTAGCTCAAGAGCGGAGCGTACAACACATAGCGTGAAAAGAGGAGCTGCAGCAATGCGCAGTATGAGAAAAATATGGTGTTTTTTGAAAATTAAACCATGTAAACCTGTTCTGGTACAACCCCTAATTAAGATTTTGAACCTGAAAATGAGCATAATATCACCTCTTTAAGTCCAACAGAGAAAAGATGTGTTCTGTACTCAGATGAAATTACTAAGGGGAGAATATTTCTTGTACCAAGGATGTGGACAACATTACATCTTCAATAAAAGTGTAGTGAACAACGGTGTGGATTTGTGCATTTTACATTGAATAAATTTGGAGCTACCCTAAATTCCTTTCTCCTCCCCAGAGAAGAAGGGGAGAGGTCAAAGTTGCTTTCTCTAAGTGCTATCCCGACCATAAAACTGGCACCTTTTGATTCCGAAGCTGATAACGCGGGGCCTGACTGTTAAACTGACAAAGGGACACAAACCAGCCATTGGCATTTCCCTAAACAGCCTATCAAAACTGGCCCCCCCACACACGTTTCTGTGGCAACTAACCTTATTCTTTGTTTTATTACCACATCAAAAAGGAAAACCCTTGTCTCACCCAAGTGTGACATGGTCCAGACACTGAACTTTCCATGTAAAAGGACTGCAGTCTCCAAAGACTCAAAGCATTTAATTAAATCTTTAGTTACCTGAATATGTTTGCCTCTATTTGAGTAGTTATGTTAACTGTTGTTGCTATCTGTTGTTTATTAGTGCTGAAAAGAAA